>NC_044984.1:96627108-96694572 GCF_008728515.1 Papio anubis
CCTTCCTTCCTTCCTTCCTTTTTTTCATTTCTTTCTTTCTTTCTCTTTCTTTCTTGTCTCACTCTGTTGCCAGGCTGGAGTGCAATGGTGTGATCTCAGCTCCCTGCAACCTCCGCCTCCCGGGTTCAAGTGATTCTCCTGCCTCAGCCTACCAAGTAGCTGGGACTACAGGCACACGCCACTACGCCCAGTTAATTTTTGTATTTGTGGTAGAGATGGGGTTTCACCATGTTGGCCAGGCTGGTCTTGAACTCCTGACCTTATGTGATCCACCTGCCTCAGCCTCCCAAAGTGCTGGGATTACAGGCATGAGCCACTGTGCCCAGCCAGGACAAGATACTTGAGCCCAGGATGTCAGGGTTTCAGTGAACTGTGATCATGCCACTGCACTCCAGACTAGGCAATAAAGCAAGACCCTATCTAAAAAAAAAAACAAAAACAAAAACTAAACATACCAATAATCATACAATAAATTAGAAAAGATGACCAGAAACAACTCAGTGATATACTAAGCTCTTGAGAGTGGATTGCATGCATGTCTTCCCAACTCTGTTTTCAGTGATGTCACATAGCTTGAAATCGACCATGATGGGACTATTTACATCACAGAAATTGGCAACAACTACAAAACAAGTCTTTTTCTTTTCAGAGAGCTAGTTGTTGAACATTTACCAGCATATTCTCTTTTTACCTGTGGGTTTATATCTTAAAATCCTTTAGTGCCATTTTGGTGAGGTTTCAGTAGGAATGAGTCAAGATTAAGTTCTATCTTTTATGTTTAAGTATAAATCAACTAGTTTAAATTTTATTCTTATGTAGGCGTACTTTTTGTTTCTCTCTCTCTCTGGATGATTTCAGAGCTGCTTTAACCTTAAATATATGTCTTTTTCAGCACAGAAAATATTTCTCCCACTGTATCATTGAGTACAGTGTATGTTGTGCTTTCTTCAAGCCTCTTTCTTAAGATCTAGCTCTGGGGATACCTTCCCTGTGAACCAAATCTAACCTCCCCTGGCAGAGCCAAACTCTCCATTCTGTATCTCCATAGCACTTCGTATGTGTGCTACCAAAGTGAGTACTCTCCAGTTGTACCTTGGTATCTGTGGGGGATTGGTTCCAGGAATCCTCTCAAATACCCAAATCCATAGATACCCAAGTACCTTGTATAAATGGTACAGTATTTGTATATAACCTATGTACATCCTCCTACACTTTAAATAATCGCTAGATTACTTGTAATACCCAATCCTCTGTAAATGCTGTATAAATTATTGTTATACACTATTGCTTAGAGAATAATGACAGGAAAGAAGTCTGTATATATTCAATACAGATGTAACCATCCACTTAAAAATATATTTATATTTATATTTTTTTCTGACCAATGGATTCTTGCCACATCAACTATCCACTTTTCCCCCATCTATGATTGGTTGAATCTATGGATGCAGAGCCCACAAATATGGAAGGCTGACTATAGCTAAGTTACAATTAATTTGATTTATTAAAGACTCACTACTTTCAATGATGGATCAATAATTATAGGTAGGAGATACTGCAAAGCAGTATAGATCTGGGTCCCCCATGTGAGAGGCAGGAGATGTGGTGGCTGAGTCACTATGGAGTGCAGAGTTCCTCAATAGTTGGTTACCCGTGTTACACTGAGCATCTATAGTAAGAAGACTATAATCACATGCAGTTTTAGCAAGATTAGATACTACTATAATTTTGAAATAGAGATAAATGTAAATGTTATTTTTAGACATACGTAGCAACTATAGGGTGGTATGAAACTATTTGTGATTTCTGTTAGTGATTAAGTCATAGATGCTGCGAATATTATGGTGGTTTATTAACTTTATTTAGAATTAAGAAAAATATCAAGTTAGAGTTTGGTAAAAAATGTATCTTTTCCCCCCTTCCATGATCATGAATCTCTCAGATTTTACTATGGGACCCCAGATTAAGCACATTTGCCTTAGATTCTTTGTTTTAGTTTCACTCATGATCTTCTGCCATGTTAGTCATGGAGTCTTAGACAGTAATACTGGAGCCAATCTCAATTCCAACATTGCCATAGTACTTTAGTTTAATTGTTATTGCATCTAGAAAAAGGTGTTTTTGATAAAGATGTTAAATTCTAGATGGTGAAGTCTGAGAAGAGTGGACTGTTCCAGAAGCCATGGAGTCTGGTTGTTCTCAAATCCTTAAAAGTGACTAGCTCCATGAACAAACTCCCCCTGTTTTTCCTCAGGACTTGAGAAAGATTGAGCCATCTTTGTTTCTATGTTGAACTTTTCCCTGGGTCATCAACAGGGAAGTATATGAATCAGAGACACATGCTGTGATGTCTGGCCCCCAGAGGTATGGTTAGCCCAGCAGAACTATCCTGCAAGGCATACTCTGAATATATGGTTTGTAATCAAAGCATCTTGCCTAGATTTATTTATTTATTTGTCTCTGTTAATGGAGATAGTGTGTGGGGAAAAAAAATCTATATCTACTGTAGGCTTAGATCCAGTCAGAAAGCTATAGTGAGTGCTAATCCTATAATCTGTTTTCCATACATATAAATCTAAGGTATGGATATTTGAGCTATATACAGTAGCAACCAACTTAATGGAAAGTAGCTTTATGATGTTAGATCTAATATTTCTTCCAAATATTATGGCTTCAAGGCCATTCTTATAATTTAAGATTGTAAAATTGAACTCATTTTTCAAAAATTGAATGCCTGGCACCTTATTATGCATACTGTTGTCTGAGGTTTGGGAAAATAATGAAGACTCTCATTTTGTGTGGGAGTCTCAACTGAGAACAAGGAATAGAACTTAAGATTTGAGTTTGAAAGTCCTTGGGTTCTACATTTGTTATGCAGTAAGTCCCCATGATGAGCGCAAAATGGGCACTAGAAAAAGCCTACTTTTAATAGGCATCCATTTTAAATGGGGACAAAAATTTTAAGGTATATAGTTAATAAAAGATTTAATTAGGGCATTAGCAAATAAAGCAAAAATCATTAAAACAAGTTTATTTTATTTCACTTTATAAAATTTAGCTTGTAACTATGCATTGATTTAAAACAAGGAATAAATCAGATGTTGACTTTGTGGCATATATTTTCTGACAAATGGTATGACAGCAGAATATGACATTCTTCTCTTTATGTTTTTGATTTTCCTTAATGTGATCATGTAGAGTCAGTTTTTGAAAAAAATTTCACTGGCTTCGTAGATTTTCCCTAGGGCCTCATTTCACACTTTTATATTGAAATGATCCTTTTTGAGGTGTCTATCTTGTCTTTTTCATGTTGCAAGACTTAAATTTCGCTCTTCAGTCTGTGTGCTTTGTGTTGTTAAATGTTATAAAGATTGACTTTCCATGAGGGTAGATGTCAGTGTATTACATGAGGGATATTGAGAGGAAACTAATTTCATAGGTGTTTAGTTCATCAGTGAACATTTTCAAGTTGTAACAATTGCTTCCATATACATTCTCCTAACTGGGAGGGTTGGAGAGGAATTCATCTCCCAATAACTATTCATTAAATTATTATTATCTCCTCTTTGTTTATGAAAACATGAGAAGAAATATGAAGTTATCGTAGCATTAAAACATAGGCATATTGAGGCTGGGTGCAGTGGCTCACGCCTGTAATCCCAGCACTTTGGAAGGCTGAGGCAGGTGGATCACCTGAGGTCAGGAGTTCGAGACTGGCCTAGCCAACATAGTGAAACCCCATCTCTACTAAAAATACAAAAAATTAGCCAGGCACTGTAGCTGGTGCCTATAATCCCAGCTACTTGGGAGGCTGAGGCAGGAGAATCGCCTGAACCTGGGAGGTGGAGATTGCAGTGAGCTGATATCGTGCCATTGCACTCCAGCCTAGGTAACAAGAGTGAAACTCCATCTCAAAAAAAAAAGGCATGTTGGACAAAAATCTAGAGGAGTTCTAATAGTGAAATGTGGAAAGATCCCTGAGGAGGAATGTGGGTTTGAGCTGGTAAGTGGTAGGACATTTCTACCCATTCTTACTATGCCATCTACCTTGGACACAGGAAGCTTTCACTGAGTAGGAGTGAGAGACAAGAGTCTCCTCTGCATTCTGCAGCCCGTCTTCTACATCTGTTCTCTGAAACCACCCAGAGCCTTAGCCTTTATCTCCAACTCTAACACCTCTCTCTCGAATAGTTCTTGGTAAGCCCATCTGGGGATGAAAATTTGCTATAATATAGTATAGCAGGGGCAATGGACAACCAGTGATGTTTTAGAATAGAGATGAAAACATGTAACATAATGATTATACAAAATGGTACTGCTATTATGACTAAAAGCAATAGTGGCTAACATTTATGGAGCCCATACTACCTAGTAGGCACTCACTTATGAACTCATCAAGTCTTTATGACAATGCTTTGTAAAGGGTACTGTTATTATTTCCATTTTATTAATGAGGAAGCTGATACATAGAAACGTTGGGCAAAGAGACCACATAGCCAATAAATGGAAGGTCAGAATTTGGGAACCTAGGTATCTAACTCCAAGATCCTACCACTTTAAATGTCTTCCGTTGTATTTGAGGCAGATCAATATTTAATACTGAACACTAACTTATGGTCTTATTTGCTTAGAATCTCTGCTTTCAAGAGGAGAGTTGGCCCTGAGATCCTTTTCAAAGGTAAATGATGTAATGTGGTAGAAAAAAAGCAGGTGTTCGAAAAGTCTAAGCTTTAGCTGAAATTAGAAGATTGAGAGTATAGACAAAATGTTTCTGAGAAACATTGAGAAAGAATATGGCTTTTTCTTACTTCACCAGAAAAGAAAAAGATTCCCTGGGGCTAAGAGGAAAGAGGTTATATAGAGGAGAATTAATGAAAATGGGGAGTCTAGGAGGTCCCAGAGAGCAGGTCATTGTCTCTTGCCTCTAGGCTGATAGCCGGGGCATGGTGCCAGACTTTAGAGAGGCTTGGAAACTGGGTGGGCGACATGACTTGGGCATCCTGCCCCTGGGTGATAAGGCCATGTCAGCCTCAAAGAAAGTCATATTCTTTTATTATTGTTATTATTATTTTTGAGATGGAGTCTCGTTCTGACACCCAGGCGGATTTCAGTGGCACGATTTCGATTCATTGCAACTTCTGCCTCCCAGGTTCAAGCAATTCTTTTGCCTTGGCCTCCTGAGTAGCTGGGACTATAGGCACGTGCCACCACACCCAGTTAATTTTGTATTTTTAGTGGAGATGGGGTTTCACAATGTTGGCCAGGCTTGTCTTGGACTCCTGACCTCAAGTGATCTGCCAGCCTCGACCTCCCAAAACAGAGTCATATTCTTTAGTGTGACAAGAAAACAGGAGGAAAAATAATCCTGTTCCACTCTTACTGTGGTGTGGAAGAAGCAGAGGAACTGTACATCCTGAAGTGCCCATTTGGACAGGAATAAGAACAACTTCTTGCTAAGATGTGTGGGCTGATGACTGAAGACCAGTTGGAATTGTAGATTTCTCAGTATATGTCTGTGTAGAGAAGTGATTCCAACACTATATCTGCTCTATTCCCTCCCTGCCAATATCTCGATACTTTGTCAGCTCCCTAGAACTTAGACACAATTGCACACAAGAGAAAGGTAGCTGAGATTCATATTTATAAAATTCTATTGCTCTCTTGACATAGTTTATATATTCTTACTTACCCAGATGTGCACTCTGAGATCTATGGTTACTATGTTTAGTCTCAAGTTTTTCAGGCTATTCTTTAATCTTCCTAGAAAATTATGTTGTACCCAAATTGTGAAGTTGATCAAGCATTTGCATGTATTTACAAATTCTCCCCCACCCAATTTTAGTTAAGTTTCAAAGTATAATATATGCACTTGGTACAAAAAAAAAAATTCAAAAGGTGGCCAGGTGCAGTGGCTCACGCCTGTAGGGCGGATCACGAGATCAGGAGATCGAGACCTTCCTGGCTAACACAGTGAAACCCTGTCTCTACTAAAAATACAAAAAATTAGCTGGGCGATTGTGCCACTGCACTCCAGCCTGGGTGACAGAGTGAGACTCTGTCTCAAAAAAACAAAAAACAAAAAACAAACAAACAAAAAACTTCAAAAGGCATCAACAAATAGGCAATGAAGAATAAGTCTTGCCCCTCGGTCCTAATACTGCTATCAGTTATTTGTGTTTCCTGAGATATTATGTGTACATATTATTATATGTATATGCAATCTAAAAACAGACTGCAATGAAAGCATATTTTCCACACTACTCTGTACCTTGCCTGTTCCTTGTAACAAGGTGTCTTGGATACTATTCTATAGTTGTATTTAGCATTCCATTCTAGGGATGCACCTTGATTTGTTTAAGCAATCTCTGCTGATGGGAATTTAGATTGTTTCCAGTTTTTTTGCTATTACAAGTTGTACTATAGTGAATTGTTTGTAGCTCCCTCTTTGTATATTTGTTTGAATATATGTGAATGATAACTTTAGAAGTAGAATATAGGGATGACACTTACGGGTATTGAAAATAGTAACAGGTATTGTTAATATATCAACAGTGACTCTCCATAGGGACTGTACCAAGTGAAATTCCCACCTGAAAGTATGAGTGCCCATTTCCTCGTATTATCAAATTCTTAAAATTTGTTCTCATCTGATAAATGAAAATCAGCATCTTCTTGTTTTTCCTTTCATTTTAAAAAATGAATTTGTATTTTGTCTGTACTCCTTTTTTTTTGTTATTTGTCTATGACTTTTGCCCATTTTTCTATATTGATTTTTCTGAGCTTACACATTTTATGAAATTAGCCTTTTGTAATTTGTATTGCAGATACTTTCTTCCAATTTATTGGCTGTGCTTTGACTTTGCTTACTTATTTATTTAGGTACTTAAACTTTTTATTTATGTACTTAGACTTTTTATTTATATATAGTTGAATTCATCCATCTTTAAAAAAATGGTTTTAGTCAAACCTTTCTCACTCAAGAGATTATTGTCTTATACCTCTTGCTTTCTTTAGTATCTTTTCCTGATTTTATTTTTATGTTGAAATCTTTCTCAATAGAGAATTCGTTTAAAGGGAAAAGCAGACTATTAATTGCTATGTCCATGATGTTCCATTTATAACTTTTACTTTAATATTTTGGTGAATCATGGGCAATGGAATAAGATTCCATTTTGTATCTTCAAAATAATGTGTTTGAGTCACTTATTTAATTTACTTGCAAAAATAAGTTCTACAAGAAAAGAGTCTTCATTATATTTTTTTCCCACTCCAAGAAAAGCCATATAGTCTGGTTGAGTTAATTGTAACAAGATTGGGATGGGGAGAAGGTCAGAAAGTGTGTTTAGCTATTGTAAACTTTGTGAGCAAATGCAAACTATGGCAAATTCAGTTTACAGTTTTATAGAAACAAAGACAATTCTCTAGGG
This sequence comes from Papio anubis, assembly GCF_008728515.1. NCBI lineage: Eukaryota > Metazoa > Chordata > Mammalia > Primates > Cercopithecidae > Papio > Papio anubis. The sequence continues at coordinate 96,634,536 of NC_044984.1, forward strand.
CCAATGTTCTAAAAAATGTAGTTTCCTATAACAAGAATTTATATTCTCAACATTACAAGTCAACAATTCTTGAAATTATTAAAACAAACCTTTGAATATTATAAGAAAACTGTCTTATTCTGTAAACTTAAGCAGAAATTCGATGTTAAGATAACATGATACAGAATAAGTATAGATTTAATTTAAATTTTATGGTAACTGATATGTAAATATTCTCTGAACTTCTTCAATATTTAGCTAAAACAAAGGGCAATGTCTAGTCCAATGCTTTGTGTTTTAAAAGCACTTGTGTCAACAACTCAAAGTTTCTCATTAAATAACATTGAAACATTTGCTATCATTATAACTATTATTTTAACCAAAGCTTGGTCAAAGACCTTGGCCACAGAATAGTGCACTTTAACAGATAATGAACTTAAGCTATAGGACATTGTAAAACATGACACTATGAATTTAAATTTAACAAATTTGATGAAAGCTCTCATTATTGATAGAATGCTTTCTGTTGCCACGCTTACTAATTTTGATGACTGCTAAACTTTTTAAAAATTAATTTTAATTACACAACAAAACATGGATACATTCACATTTGAAAAAGACAACAGAAGATAAACCTAAGATCCCTTTTTCTCTACTCCCTTGCCTGTTTTTCTCTCCACCAAAACTTCAACCTCAGACTGAAGTTTGGGACTTATACTTCCAGAGATTGTTTCACTTCTTCACTCAACACTATATTTTTCATATCTATTTGTATTGAAACATTTAGATCTTGTTCATTTCTTTAAACTGTTGCACTGAATTTTATTAAATACATATACACATGATCACATTCCTCTGCTGATGGACATGTAGTTTTTGCTTTTGGTTTTTCATTATTATAAATAACAATGCTTATAAGTGTCTACTAGTACAGATTTTTTCCTAAAGAGTCCTAGAATTGGAATTATTGGTTTATAGGATATTTGAGTTTTAATAGATACTGTCAAACTATTCTCCAAAATGGCTGTACTTATTTATTCTTCCTTCAGCAGTATATAATAATAGTGATTTCTCTACAATCTTTTCATCACTTAATGTTGTCAAACTTTTAAAATTAGTGCTGATTTGGTGAATGTGAACAAGTATCTCATTATTTAATTTGCATTTTCCTGACTACTACTGAGTTGATTATCTTTTCATATGCATACTGGCCACTGAAGTTTCTTTCCCTGTGAATTATCCTTTGCCCATTTTTCTTTTGGGCTGCTTTTCAATTTCTTATAGGCCTGTACGAGTTCTTTATTTTTTCCCAGATATTAGTCCTTTTTATATTATTTGTGTTACAGTTATTTTATCCAAGCCTAGTGATTATTTTTAAACTCTGTTTCTTGTGTCTTAAGTAGAGCAGGATATTGCATAGTGGTTAAAAGTATGGGCTTTAAAAGCAAATGACCTGGGTTTGAATCCCCTCTCTGAAACTGTTTGTGTGATCTTTGGTAAGTTACCTAACCTCTCTTATTCTCAATTTTCTCATCTGTAAATTTAAGATTATAATAGAAATCACCTCACAGGGTTGATGTGAATATTAAATGGCTTAAATAATGAATAATCTCTGGCACACAATAAGTACTCAATAATTATTATTACTATATAGTCAAATTTAACAATTATTTGTTTATCATGCCTTGTTAGAGAATGCTTTTCCTAACATGAAGCTTAACAATGTTTTATACTTTGTTTTAGTAATTTTATTGATTTTATGTTTATTTTAAAAATGTGTCTAAATATTTTCCATGTGGTATAGGTAGGAACGTTAATTTTAATTTTTTTCATCTCTATATGAAGCTAATTATAACAGTTCCATTTACGTAAAGGTCTATTATTTCCTAATTGATTTAAAGTGTAACTTCTGTAATATATTAAATTCCTGTAAGATCACTTTCCTATTATCTTCTTTTTTAGTGATTTGTCTATTATTGTGTCATTGTTACATTTTTAAATTTTAATTATCGAAGATTTATAATATTCCCCGAGGTTTTTTAGAATGTTTCTTAATTTCAGTTGTGTTCTTAATATTTGATGGTCACTTTAGCTGGATATAAAATCGTTGACTAATTTTTTTCTTGGCCTTGAGTAAGAAATATATATCTCCATTGTCTTCCATATCTAAAAGAGTTATGCCAAACTGATACTTTCCTTCTTGTATGTAATTTACTTTTAACAAGATAATATTTTTTAAGGTACAATAGTTTGATTACATTATGTTTTGGTGGTAACCATTGTGGGAAAATTTTCCTATATATTTGATGTTCCCTTTAATATGTAAAGTATTTTGTTATTTTAACAAAGTTTTCTTTAATGAGATTTTAAAAATTTTGTTTTCTGGCATTGATTTGCTTTTTTCCTTTGAGAATCTTACACATACATGCTGCATATATATCCTCCTATTTGTTTCATTTCTACTTAATTTTTAAAAACATTTCTGCTTTCCATTCTCTATTGTCTAAGTGTCATCTGTATACTGCTGTGTTTTTTCTGGTATAGTCCTCTTTTTTGCAATTTACAAAGTGTGTTTTGATGACAAACTCTCCAAATTTGTAGTTATATGTTAAATCTTTATTATACTCTCATTTTTAATATTTATATTTTTAGATATAGAATTCCATTTTAGCAGTTAGTACCACTGACACAAAGATATTCCTTTGCCTTCTAGTTTTCATTGCTATTATTGAGAAGTCAGCTGTCTTTTCTCACTGTTGTTTCTCTCAAGGTAATTTATTTAAAATATAGGTTTTATTATAATTCAGGTATATTGAGGCCATCAGATCAGGGGACTACTGCCATTAGAAAGATAGTTTGTTCTTTACAGCTCTCAACAGGAGGGGACATGCATGCCATGTAAAAACACCAGGTTGTTCAGGAGGCAGAAGGAATGGAAACAAAACATGGGCAAAAGGCTTTATTGTGGCTTCTGTATAAAGGAATGTGTATTAGTCAAGGTTCTTCAGAGAAACAGAACCAATAATGTGATAGGTAGACAGATTGATAGCTAGATAGATTTATCATAAGAAATTGGCTCTGGTAATTATAGAGACTGACAAGTTTCAAGATCTGAAGTAGGGAAATTTAAATAAGCTGGAGATCCAGGAGAGCTGATTTCAATCCAGTAGTTCCAGTTCAAGTCTGAAAGCCTGTGAACCAGGAGATCTGATGGTGTAAGTTCCAGTTCAAAAGTTGTCAGACTGGAAACCCAAGAAGAGCCAATTTTTCATTTCAAGGGTAAGAGAAAGAAAAGACCAATTTCCCAGTTCAAGAAGTCAGGTAGAAGGAGTTTCCTCTTACTCACCCTTTTCATTATATTCAGGTCTTCAACTGTTTGGATGAGGTCCACCCACATTAAAGAAGGCAGTCTGCTTTACTCAGCCTACCTATTTAAATGTTAATCTCACCCAGAAACACCCTCCTATACACACCCAGAGTAATGTTTGGCCAAATGTCTGGGCACCCTCTGGCCCAGTCGAGTTGACATATAAAATGAACTATCAAAGAATAGGTGAGGCAGGGCAAATGGTTTCAGGATTGGCTAGTCTGAATAATTTCAGCAGGCCCTGGGCTGTAGGGGATGTCTTGAATTGTCTGATGTTTGATCCTGGGTTGACTGAGGCAGTTGAATATTGGCCTAAAGAGTAAGAGCCACATAGAGGAGATGGGGGATTGTGCTCTGAATTGGTTAGATTACACGTGAACATTGTGAGTTGTTTGCTATCCCTAGGGATTACATAACCCTGGTAGGGACAGTCCTTTCATGGTCAGTGAGGCCTCAGATGCCAGAACATCAAGAATAAAGAGAATAAAAAAGCATAATTAATACAGTAATCTATCCTTCTCTCTGGTTGCTTTTAAGACTTTGTCTTTATTTTTCTGTACTTTTGACCCTGAAATATCTAATTTGGGTATGTTTTGATTTATCTGACTTGTGATTCTTCCAGCTTTTTGAATATGTGGGTTGGTATCTTCCATCATTTGTAGAAAATTACCAACATTTATCTCTTCAAATATTGTGTTACACATCTCTTATCTTCTTCTCCAAGCAAAGCAATCTTTGCATGTCTTTATCTTCTATTGTCTCTTGTTTTTCATATTTTCTGTATTGGTCCTTCTTTCTATGCTACAGTGAGTTTTTTTATGGCCTACTTTCTAGCTCAGCAATTTTATCTATGGTTTTGTTCAGTGTGTTGCTAAACACATCCAATTCAGTTTTTAAAATTAGATATTGTATTTTTATTTCTTAAGGCTCTTGTTGGTTCTTTTTCATATCTTGTAGGTCATATTTCCACTTCCCTTCAGGTATTTTCAATTTTAACCTTGTTTCTTCAAACATTACAAGCCTATTCCCTTTATAATCTGTGTCTGATTATTCCAATATCTGACATCTTTGTGACTGTCCTTTTACTGGCTGTTCATGTTTCTGGTCTCCCTCATGGTATCATTTTTCCTTGTGGGCTTGGTTATTTTTGACTATGTACCACCAATTTTCCTTAAAAATTATTTATGGGGATTCCCTAGGCTTTAAAGTTCCTCTAGTTAGAATTTGTATTTACTCCTGTCAGCTCCCTAGGTACATAACCATTCCAGAACTACTTTAAAGTAAATTTACAGCTTGAGATTTCCTGGACCACCCCATTAATGTGAGATAGGGCTAAAAATCATGCAAGAGTTCATTTGTGGTTACCAGTTTTAAGGGACAACTTTTTAAATATTTGATTTTCCCCTTCTTCTCTGCTCAGCATGAAATCTCACCCTTAGAAAATTCCCTACATGTGGATTGTGATTAGGAAAGTGCATTTACTTAGTTCAGAGTTTCAGTTTAATGTGCTTGTCTCCTATTTGGATTCTCATGGATCTGGACCTTTACTTATATACCCCATGCCCCTTGAGGCCCTCTAAACTTCAGCTCAATTTTATCTAGGTCAGAAATGTCCTCAGGGGAAAAAGAAAGTAGCTTAATGAGGTGTTCATTTTTCTGAATATTTACTTTCTTCTAGAGTTTGGCTTGGTATCTCATCCTCACAATCTTTCGAAATTTTTTATTCTTTTTTTTTTTTTTTTTGAGACAGAGTCTCACTCTGTCACCCTAGCTGGGATGCAGTGGTGGGATCTTGGCCCACTGCAATCTTTTCCTCCCAGGTTCAAGCGATCCTCCCACCTCAGCCTCCTGAATACAGGCACACACCACCACTTCTGGCTTTTTTTTTTTTTTTTTTTGTATTTTTGGTAACAGGGTTTCACCGTGTTGCCCAGGCTGGTCTTGAATTCCTGAGCTCAAGCAATCTGCCCACCTTGGCCTCCCACAATGCTGGAATTACAGGCATGAGCTGCTGCGCCTGGCCTTCTTTGATTCTTTTAAGAAAATGATTTTAGCAATTAGAATTATTATGAATAAACTAATTTGTTACTGGAAATTTTGTTACTGGAATTGGAAGTTGTAGGAAATCTTTTACATTTACTTGAATGCTTATAGAATTGCTTCAGTTTCCTTGAAATTTAAAAATAGCACCAGAATATTTTAAGGTGATGACTTTTTAAAATTAATTTTGCCTAGTACACAAGAAGCCTTTTTGATCTACTGATTTCATGACTTTTTCCACAGATAAATAAGATAATAATTTTATTATATCTTTATCACCTGTTTTCCATTTCTTCTGATCATTTCTTTAGAAACAAAGTCTTTTTGTATCTATCATTTTCCTCCTTTGGATTCATTTACTTCATATTGTTGGATAATTTCTCAAGCATTTCTAACATTATAAGTGATTTTTTTTTAATCTACAGTGGTGTTGCTATTTTAATTTCTACCTGTAGTAATGTAGAAGATATTTATATGACATTATTTCCTTCATTATAACTTTAAAATATTTCTAGTTCTCTTTTATCTTAGTATTTCATTGTTTTAATTCAGGTTTCTTTCTGTACTTCTAGAATCCATAATTTTTGTAATTTTATTGAATATTAATTCATGATATAATTTTTATGAAAATAATTGTATTTATTTTCATAAATACACTCATATCTTTCCTTGTTTTCAGAATTGTTATCAAGCAAATGGGTTCACTGCCTGATGCACACAGAAAGAAATAACTATAGCACTAGCTTTGGAGAAAAGAAAGACTTTATTGCAAAATGAGTCAACAAGGGTCAGGAGTGAGTCCAAATCTGTTTCCTCAGTTTGGGGTCTGCAGCAAGTGTATGGGCTTGAAGAGCAATAGAAAAGATTTAGGAATGTTGATTTGTCAGTCTGATTGCAGGGCTTCAAATTTGACCAGTTATGGTAAGGTATGTTGAAGTGAATTTTAGCCCTAGATCTTGTGGGTCAACAGACCCTTGCTTCAGAAAGAGTTCTGGTGTTATGGTTCCAGTCATGTTCCAGTATAGTTGGCTCTGAGGAGAGAAATCATTGGTTTTGGATATTGTTAGAGGTCAAAGTTTTTCTATCGTGCATGCCTTGGCTTCATGACTTACAGTTTTTGGCTCTGTTACTACAAGGTAACTCAACATTTTGTTATTAACAACATGGACCATTTGGGCTGGTCCAGAGTTACAGGTTCTTTGTATTGGTCCATTGTGATTTTATTTATTTTTCAAATTTTTTATAATCACTTTTAAAATCTTAGATAATAAATAAAATTTAAATGATAAATTCCATTGAAAATAACTAGCCAAAACATAAAGTAGGTAAATTGCACCATTCAAACATATAAACAATTCTTTTTAAACCTAAAGGTAAGGAAGAAAATACTTAAATCTTAGTTCTTTATTTGTGCATGGAAATTTTTAACACTATATATAAATGTGAGAAATCATTTCGGCCAAAAAAGAAGTCAGAAGTCAAAATTCATAAAACAAACCTTAGGAATGTGGAGGTTAAGATATTTTCTGCCCTACCAATTAATTATTATTTATTAAAAGAAGTAGAGAGATTGATATACATGAACAAAATTGAGACAACATGCAGGTATACTTGTTGACACCACTTGGAAAAAACCCACGTTTATTTTGAAAGGACTTGTGAACATCCAGTAAATAGAAAAATACATTCAGAAAATACTTACTGAATATTTATGATGTGTCAGACACTGTGTTAGAAACTTGGGAGGTAAAGCTTCTATGTCTAAGAAGCTCAGAGTCTAGTTGGGGGCAGGTAAGCACAAACTTTAAATATTTACAGTATTTTCTCTCTCTCTCTCTCTCTCTCTTCCCCAAACTGTTTTGTCTAAAAATGGGTTACACATGATATGTACAAGCTTATACATTCAGTTACGTGTCCGTTAGTGTACCATATGTACATAAACCCAGATGGTGTAGCCTACTCCACACTTAGGCTATATGGTATAGCCTATTGCTCCTAGGCTACATACCTGTGCAGCATGTTACTGTACTGAATACTTTAGGTGTCTATAACACAATGGTAAGTATTTGAGTATCTATACATATCTAAACATAGAAGAAGTACAATAAAAATTTGGTATAAAAGATTTAAAAATGGTACACCTGTATAGGGTAATTACAATAAATGGAGCTTGCAGGACTCAAAGTTTCTCTGGGTAGTCAGTGAGTGAGTTGTGAGTGAATGTGAAGGCCTGGGACATTACTATACACTACTGTAGACATTATAAACACTGTGCACTTATGCTACACTAAATTTATTAAAAATACTTTTCTTTATTCAATAAGGTAACCATAGCTTACTATTACATTTTTACTTTACAAGCTTTAAGATTTTTTAACTTTTTGATTCTTTTGTAATAACATTTAGCATGAAACGTAACATATACACATTGTACAGCTGTTCAAAAATATTTTCTTTCTTTTAATCTTTATTGCATAAGCTTTTTTCTATTTTTAAGTTTTTACTTTTAAAACTTTTTTGTTAAAAACTATGGTACAAACACACACATTAGTTTAGGCCGTGTATTAGTCAGGGTTCTAGAGAGGAACAGAGCTAATAGGAGAGAGATATATAAAGGGAAGTTTATTAAGTATTAATTCACATGATCACAAGGTCCTGCAATAGGTCACAAGGTTTCACAATAGGCCATCTGCAAGCTTAGGAGCAAGGAGAGCCAGTCTGAGTCCCAAAACTGAAGAATTTGGGTATCCAATGTTCGAGGGCACGAAGCATCCAGCATAGGAGAGAGATATAGGCTGGGAGTCTAGGCCAGTCTAGTCTTTTCATGTTATTCTGCCTGCTTTATATTCAGTGGTAGCTGATTAGATGGTGTCCACCCAGATTATGAGTGGGTCTGCCTTCTCCAGCCCACTGATTTAAATGTTAATCTCCTTTGCAACACCCTCACAGACACACCCAGGATCAATACTTTGCATCCTTCAACCCAATCAAGTTGACCCTCAGTATTAACCATCACAGACCTATACAAGGTAAGGATCATCAATATCGCTGTCTTCTACCTCCACATCTTGTCCCATTAGAAGGCCTTCAGGGGTATTAACAGTTCCATTATAATCTTATGGGACCACTACTGTATGTGCAGTTTGTCATTGACCAAAATGTCATTATGTGGCACATGACTGTACTTGTATATATCACTTATTTGTGTATATCATATATCATTGAATGTATATATGGAATCCGGTCATGTAGGTAACGTTTGTGTGAAATATTTGGCCTTTTAGTTTCCTGTGGAGCCTGGAAGGATCAGGGTTCCTGAAAATTTAAACCAGAACTCAGATATTCCAGTAATTGCACATCAAGTGCCCACTAGTAGCTAAGCATCTGCTACACAACAGCATACAAAGTCTGGAAGGTAATGAAAATAGTGCAAATGGGTTCCCCATTTCTTTTCCAAGAAAAACCTCCTAATGGGTTGCTGATGAGCTAATCAGGTCAAGTGTTCTCTGAGTTGCCCACTTTCTAAAGTCAGCAAGCATAACATTTTGTTAACCTATTGACACAGAGGAAATTTGTTTTCCATCTGTCCTTTTACAGTAACTACTCAAAATTGCTTTCTCTTCAGCTAACAAAGTTAATGAATAAATTATTCAAGTTTGACACTCATAGAAAATAACATTTTACATTTTTCGTTTTTATTCCTGATTATTTTGCTTTCTTTTTCAGCCATTACTTCTTTCTCTATGAAGAGCTTTTAATCTTTACTGAAATTTTGCAGTGTTGGTTTAGAGAGTCATACTCAGACTCTCTGGAGCTAATCACATTCACAAAGTAAGTTTCTTATTTTGCAGATATAACATTTACATATGTTGAAGCAGTCACATGATAATTTTGTAAATGCGGATAAATTCTATTACGAATTTATAACCATTTGCATAAGACAGAATAAAAGTTTAACTTTGCGCTACATGTAAACAAAAGGTTTCCTAAGGAAATAGTTATTAGAATAAAAATATTTGGCACATTTTAAACCTGAGAATAAGCTCTTCTCCAAGATGGAAAAGTGAATTATAGGTCTTTGTTATTATTCTTTATGAAATTTTAATTCCAAGCATCTCTACTCACTAATATTTTGTTAAACTTATTCCTTTACTAAAATTTTCTTCAAAATTATCTTAATGTCCAACCTTTTGTCTGTCTCAAACTGTCCTTTCACTAAGTAGGTCCAAATTGGGTGTTTACTTGCAGTGAATATGTTTTTAGTGGTTTGTTGTATTCAGAGGATTATACCTTCAAAGATGGTCATCTAATTAATTCACAAAGGTAAGCTTTTCTTCACTTTTGTGGTTAGGCCAATTTAAATAATACGTGTTAGAGAATGAGCATCTATGTATTTCCTCTGCAGACTGACTATTCTAACATTCACTATACTAAGAGTATTGTTATTTAAGCATCACTAAATGCATTCACCTTCCCAATTTTCAGAGACAAAGTAAAACTCACTCATATTTCATTTATTATGAATGTGCATACAAGTCTATTAATTTAACATTTTCCACCAATGTAATAAAATAGCAATATTATTTTATACTTGTTAGAAAAATTCTACCAAGAGTATTTTTGATTATCATCAGCAAGTGGTCACTGTTTCTTTTGGAAGATGCTCCTGGTCACTAAAAACTGTATCACTTTAACCACAACCTCGTTAAACTGGGTTCAGAGACTCACAAATTATATCAACAGTAGCATTTCTTTCCGTTGAATATGCAAAGTAGGTTTTTATTCTCTATGTGTTCCAGTATCTACCTTGAACAGTCTCAGAACTAGTTAAAGCATTTAAGTACTCTTGTGATGAAGGAAGTAATGATTAATTGATAACTACTTTCGTTTAGCTTATAAAACATTTCCCCTAAACTTTACCTAAATTTTGGGGGATGGTGAGGGAAGTCTCCTTTAATTACTTATCGACCCAGGTATTAGACAGCCATAATATCTTTTTTTTAAAAGCAGGAAATAATAGATTTTGTATGGAAATTTTTAAGAAATGTCAGAGAGCTGGTCCTGTTGAAAAGTTTAGCAGTTATAGAAAAATATTTCAAAAACATAAATGCAGCATTTTAAACATGGTTTGGTGTCCAGAATAACTTGTTGGTGTTATTTTTCATTTTCAACATAAATATCAACTGCCAGTATGTAATTGAATCACAAACGTATTTGAATTCAGGAATTTTTATACTGAAATATTTCTCTGTGAGCAAATCCCACCTCACCAAACAGAAAGATTCTGTTACTGTTTGTGTGTTCTAAAAGCGAGAAAGCCTTGTATTATATAATTCTCTGTCGGGTGTTTTATGTATCTGTATGCTTTTTTATTCCATTCCCCCTCTCATTTTTGTACTCCTCAAAATATCTAGGACGGCATTTTTACATGCTTGTATACATTTAAGAATATAGCATAGTGGTTAAAAACTTGGCTTCTGCAACCAGACTGTTTAGGTTCAAATCTTGGCTCCATAACCTTTAGTACTGTGACCTTTGCAATTCACTTAAACCTCCTGTGCCTTGGATTTCTCATCTATAAACTGGAAGGTGGATTAACTATTGGTGGATTAAATGAGTCAGCACATGTAGAGCACTTCAAGTAGTAGCTGGTACATATCAGGCTCTTAGTAAATATTAGCTATTATTATTTTTAACAAGTATTTATTAAGCACCTGTTACACTGAAACAGTGCTGTGGGTGCTGGGGATGCCATGATGAACAAAATAGTCACCTTTACTTCTATCATAAAATTTAAAGTTTGGTGAAATATTCAGGCAAACACACAGGTCATTGTAATACAGTATGATAACTGCTATCATAGGGTAGTGTAGGGTGTCACAATTGCCTAATGGAGGACCCCTTACCAGACTGAGGGTATCAGGAAAGTTTTTCTGGTCTAAGCAATGTCTAATCTGAGATCTGAAGGTTGGTGAAATAGCTTGTACCCTCCAAATCTCATGTTGAAATTTGATCCCCAGTGTTGAAAGTGGGGTCCAGTGGGAGGTGTTTGGGTTACGGAGGTGGATCCTTCATGAATGGCTTTGTCATTCTTGTGGAACTGAGTGAGTTCACACTCTTATTACCATGAGATCTGGTTGTTAAAAAGAGTCTGCCACCTTCCTCCCACCCTGTCTCTTCCTTCTGCTCTTGCTGTGTAATGCCTGCTCCCTTTGCTTTCTGCCGTGAGTGGAAGCTTCCTGATGTGCTCCCCAGACATAGCTGCTCATGCCATGCTTCTTGTACAGCCTGCAGAACCATGAACCAAATAAACCTCTTTTCTTTATAAATTACCTAGGTATTCCTTTATAGCAATGCAAGCAGATTAGACAGATGGGTAGGGGCTTGCCATGTGATAGTGAATGGTGTGGAGGAATGGAGTTTCAAGAAGACAGGGTAGCCAGAGGATCCATGATGGGAAAGTTCCACAGGGGAAAGAGACTATGACACATTTAAGGACTTAAAAGGCTCAGTTAAATGCGCTATATAGTTCATTACAGGGGGTGGTGCACAAGCCTCTTTGTTCTGAGAAGAATAGGGAATCATGAAGGTGTAGAAGAGGAGAGTGTCATGTTCATATTTTAGTTTTCAGATCTCTTGAACTCCAGTGTAGGTAATATACTAAAGTGAGTTTAAAAGTTGATATAGGAAGATCAGTTAAAATGCCAGTGCACCATTCAGGAGAAAGATGTTGGAGGCTTGGAACCAGAGTGGTAGGCATGAATAGAAAGAGAACTTGAGAAATCTGAGAGACGTTTATGGGAAGAGAGTCAGAAGGACTTGGTAATAATACAGTGCAAGATATGGAGAGAGAGTGAGAAAGTAGACCTAAAGATGGATTCCTAGGTTTCTAGATTGAGCATGTGATTGATGCCATCTACAGAGACAGGAAACACTGACTGTTGTGGCTACTCAGTATATATCCTTGGTAATTATGTCCCGGTTGTCAGCTAGGAGCAAATCCTGCTCAATGTCAATTCATGTGCTCTTAGGTGGAGCTGATTCCACCTCCAGCTCCAAGGATGGAGCACATGAACTAGGTTGGACCAATTAGTGCATCACATTCTCCCAGCCACATGTGAGAGGGTTGGTCACAGCAATTAAGCTTGATACAGTTAGAGTGAGTCTGACAGCTTTGGTGGGACTTGTTAAAAAAGGCTTGGGAGTGTGAATTGGAGTTGAAGCAGTTATCTTGAACCCACCAGAGGAATGTGTGCGAGAAAGGAGCCAACACAGTGGAAAGCAAAGCTGAGAGAAAGAGAGAAGAAAATCCTGAGAATGCCCTTTAAGTACTGAATCTAGCCATGCCTATGTCATCCTCTCCCTTGCACTGTTTCTTTTTTTTTAAAATTTAATTGAATTTTAAGTTCCAAGATACACATGCAGGATGTGCAGGTTTGTACACAGGTAAACATGCGCCGTGATGGTTTGCTGCACCTATCAAGTCATCACCTAGGTATTAAGCCCCACATGCATTAGCTGTTTATCCTGATGCTCTCCCTCCCCCAATCCCCCATGCCTGACAGTCCCCAGTGTGTGTTGTTCAGCTCCCTGTGTCTATGTGTTCTCATCGTTCTGCTCTCACTTATAAGTGAGGACATGTGGTGTTTGGTTTTCTGCTCCTGTGTTAGTTTGCTGAGGATAATGGCATGTCTGGTATTTTAAGAAACTGCCACATTCCTTCCCAAAGCAGTGGAACCATTTCACTTTCCCACTGGTAGTCTGTGATAGTTCCAGTTTCAGAAGAAATGGTACCAACTCCTCTTTGTACCTCTGGTAGAATTCAGCTGTAAATCCGTCTGGTTCTGGGCTTTTTTTGGTTGGTAGGCTATTTATTATTGCCTCAATTTCAGAACTTGTTATTGGTCTATCCAGGGATTCAACTTCTTCCTGGTTCAGTCTTGGGAGGGTGTATGTGTCCAGGAATTTATCAATTTCTTCTCAGTTTTCTAGTTTGTTTGCATAGAGGTGTTTACAGTATTCGCTGATGGTTGTTCATATTACTGTGGGGTCAGTGGTGATATCCCTCTTATCATTTTTCATTGTGTCTATTTAATTCTTCTCTCTTTTCTTCTTTATTAGTTTAGCTAGCAGTCTATCTATTTTATTAATTTTTTCAAAAAACAAAAAAATAAAAAACAGCTCCTGGATTCATTGATTTTTTTGGAGGGTTTTTCATGTCTCTGTCCCCTTCTGTTCCACCCTAATCTTGGTTATTTATTTTATTCTGCTAGCTTTGGGGTTTGTTTGCTCTTGGTTCTCTAGTACTTTTGATTGTGATGTTAGAGTGTTGATTTGAGATTTTTGTAGTTTTTTTATGTAGGCATTTAGTGCTATAAATTTCCCTCTTAATACTTCTTTAGCTGAATCCCAGAGATTCTGGTACAGTGTCTTTTTGTTCTCATTGGTTTCAAATAACTTCTTGATTTCTGCCTTAATTTCATTGTTTACCCAGGAGTCGTTCAGGAGCAAGTTGTACAATTTCCACGTAGTTGTGTGGTTTTCAGAGTTTCTTAATCTTGAGATCTAATTTGATTGTGCTGTAGTCTGAGAGACTGTTCATTATTATGTCAGTTCTTTTGCATTTGTTGAGGAGTGTTTTACTCCCAGTTATGTGATCAATTTTAGAGTAAGTGCCATATGACACTGAGAAGAATGTATATTTATTGTTTTTGGGTGGAGATTTCTGTAGATATCTATCAGGTCCACTTGATCCAGAGTTGAGTTCAAGTCCTGAATATCCTTGCTAACTTTCTGTCTCAGTAATCTGTCTAATATTAACAGTGGGGTGTTAAAGTCTCCCACTATTATTGTGTGGGAGTCTAAGTCTCTCTGTAGGTCTCTAAGAACTTGTGTTATAAATCTGGGTGCTCCTGTATTGGGTGCATATATATTTAGGATATTTAGTTAACCCTTCTTGCTGAATTGAACCCCTTACCATTATGTAATGTTTTTCTTTGTCCTTTTTGATATTTATTGGTTTAAAGACTGTTTTGTCAGAAACTAGGATTGCAATCCCTGCTTTTTTCTGCTTTCCATTTGCTTGGTAAATTTTCCTCCATCCCTTTATTTTGAGCCTATGTGTGTTTTTGCACATGAGATGGGTCTTTTCAATACAGCACACTGATGGGTCTTGACTCTTTACCCAGCTTGCTATTCTGTGTATTTTAATTGGGGAATTTGACCCATTTACATTTAAGGTTAATATTGTTATATGTAAATTTGATCCTGCCATCATGATGCTAGCTGGTTATTTTGTAGACTTGCTGATATAGTTGCTTCATAGTATCATTGGTCTTTGTACTTCAGTGTGTTTTTGCAGTGGCTGGTACCAGTTTTTCCTTTCCACACTTAGTGCTTCCTTTAGGAGCTCTTGCAAGGCAGGACTGGTGGTGACAGAGTCCCTCAGCATTTGCTTGTCGGAAAAATATTTTATTTCTCCTTTGCTTTTGAAGCTTAGTTTGCCCAGATATGAAATTCTGGGTAGGAAATTATTTTCTTTAAGAATGTTGAATATTGCCCCCTATCTCCTCTGGCTTTTCGGGTTTCTGCTGAGAGGGCCACTGTTAGTCTGATGGAGTTCTCTTTGTGGGTGACCTGACCCTTCTCTCTGGCTGCCCTTAACATTTTTTCCTTCATTTTGACCTTGGAGATTCTGATGATTATGTGTCTTGGTGTTGATCTTCTCATAGAGTATCTTACTGGAGTTCTCTGGATTTCCTGAATTTGAATGTTGGCCTGTCTTGCTAGGTTGGGGAAGTTCTGCTGGGTGATATCCTGAAGTATGTTTTCCAACTTGATTCCATTCTCCCTGTCTCTTTCAGGTACCCCAATCAGTTTGGCCTTCTTACATAACCCCATAGTTCTTGGAGGTTTTGTTTGTTCCTTTTCATTCTTTTTTCTCCAATCTTGTCTGCCTGTCTTATTTAAGCAAAATTGTCTTCAAGCTTTGAAATTCTTTCCTCCACTTGGTCCATTTGGCTATTGATACTTGTGGTTGCATTGTGAAGTTCTTGTGTCGTGTTCTTCAGCTTCATCAGGTCATTTATGTTCCTCTCTAGACTGGTTATTCTGGATAACAGCTCCTGTAATGTTTTATCATGGTTCTTAGCTTCTTGCATTGGGTTAGAATGCACTCCTTTGGCTCAGCAAAGTTTATTATTACCCACCTTCTGAAGGCTTCTTCTGTCAATTCATCCATCTCAGCCTCTGCCCAGTTCTGTGTCCTTGCTGGAGAGGTGTTTCGATCATTTGGAGGAGAAGAGGTACTCTGACTTTTTGAGATTTCAGCATTTTTTAAAATTGATTCTCATCTTCATGAGTTTATCTAGCTTTGATCTTTGAGGCTGCTGACCTTTGGATGGGGTTTTTGTGGGGACTGTTTTGTTAATGCTGTTGTTGTTGCTGCTTTCTTTTTGTTTTTCTTTTGGGAGTCAGGCCCCTCTTTTGTAGGGCTACTGCAATTTGCTGGGGGTCCTCTCCAGACCCTATTTACTTGGGTCCCTCCCACACCTGGAGGTATCACCAGTGGAAGTTGCAGAACAGCAAAGATGGCTGCCTGCTCCTTCCTCTAGGAGATCTGTCCCAGAGGGGCACCAACATGATGCCAGTGGGAATGCTCCTGTATAAGGTATCTGGCGACCCCTGTTGGGGGGTCTCACCCAGTCAGGAGACATGGGTTCAGGGACCCACTTAGTAAAGCACTCTGGCTGCCCCTTGGCTGAGGGGGTGCACTGTGCTGGTGGGGGAGAACCCCAGTCATCCAGACTGCCTGGATTCCTCAGAGCCGGCAGGGGAAAGACTAAGTCTGCTGATCTGTGGAGACCCTGGTTTCCCCTTCCCACAGGAGCTCTTACATGGTTTGGCTGTGTCCCCACCCAAATCTTATCTTGAATTCCCACGTGATGTGGAATGAACCTAGTGGGAGGTAACTGAATCATGGGGGGCAAGTCTTTCCCCATGCTGTGGATAAGTCTTTCTTATGATTAAGTCTTTCTCATGATAGTGAATAAGTCTCATGAGAGCTGACCGTTTTAAAAATGGGAGTTTCCCTGAACAAGCTGTCTTTCTTTGCCTTCTGCCATCCTTGTAAAATGTAACTTGCTCCTCTTTGCCTTCTGCCATGATTGTGAGGCCTCCCCAGTCATGTGAAACTGAAAGTTCATTAAACCTCTTTTGTTTGTAAATTGCCCAGTTTGGGGTATGTCTTTATCAGCAGCATGAGAACAGACTAATGCAGTAAATTAGTACTAGTAGTGTGGGGCACTGCTGAAAAGATACCTGAAACTGTGGAAGTGACTTTGGAACTGGATAACAGGCAGAGGTTGGAACAGTTTGGAGGGTTCAGAAGAACATAGGAAAATGTGGGAAAGTTTGGAACTTCTTAAAGACATGTTGAATGGCTTCGACAAAAATGATGATAATGATATGGACAATGAAATCTAGGCTGAGGTGGTCTCAAATGGAGATAAGGAACTTGTTGGGACTGGAGCAAAGTGACTCTTGTTATGTTTTAGCAAAGAGATTGGCAGCATTTTGCCCCTGCCCTAGAGATTTGTGGAACTTTGAACTTCAGAGAGAAGATTTAGGGTATCTGCAGAAGAAATTTCTAAGCAGCAAAGCATTCAAGAGGTGACTCAGGTGCGTGAAAGTCATTCAGTTTAATAAGGGAAGCAGAGCATAACAGTTCAGAAAATTTGCAGCCTGACAATGTGATTGAAAAGAAAACCCCATTTCCTGAGGGGAAATTCAAGCTGGCTGCAGAAATTTGCATAAGTAACGAGGAGCCAAATATTAATACCCAAGACTGTGGGGAAAATATCTCCAGGGCATGTCAGAGGTCTTCATGGCATCCCCTCCCATCACAGGCCCAGAGGCCTGGGAGGAACAAATGATTTCATGGGCCAGGCCAAGGGTCCCAATGCTGTGTGCAACCTAGAGACTGGGTGCCCTGTGTTCCAGATGCTCCAGCCATGACTGAAAGGGGCCAATGTAGCGCTCAGGCCATGGCTTTAGAGGGTGCAAGCCCCAAGCCTTGGCAGCTTCTATGTGGTGTTGAGCCTGTGAGTGTACAGAAGTCAACAGTTAGGGTTTGGGAACCTCTGCCTAGATTTCAGAAGTTGTATGAAAATGCCTGGATGCCCAGGCAGAAGTTTGCTGCAGGGGTGAGGTCCTCATGGATAACCTCTGCTATGGCAGTGTGGAAGGAAAATGTATGGGTTGGAGCCCCCATACAGAGTCCCTACTGAGACACTGCCTAGTAGAGCTGTGAGAAGAGGGCTACCATCCTCCAGACCGCAGAATGGCAGATCCACTGATAGCTTGTACTGTGTGCCTGGAAAAGCTGCTGACCCTCAATGCCAGTCCGTGAAGGCAGCTGGGAGCTGTACCCTGCAAAACCACTGGGGTGAAGCCACCCAAGACCATGGGAAACCACCTCTTACATCAGCGTGACCTGGATGTGAGACGTGGAGTCAAAGGAGATCATTTTGGAGCTTTACAATTTGACTGCCCCACTGGATTTTGGACTTGCATGGGGCTTGTAACCCCATTGTTCTGGCCAATTTCTCCCATTTGGAATGGCCCTATTAACCCAATGCCTGTACCTTCATTGTATCTAGGAAGTAACTAACTTGCTTTTGATTTTACAGGCTGATAGGCAGAAGGCATTTGCCTTTTCTCAGATGAGACTTTGGACTGTGGACTTTTGAGTTAATGCTGGAATGAGTTAAGACTTTGACTTTGGGGGACTGTTGGGAAGGCATGATTGGTTTTGAAATGGGAAGACATGTGATTTGGGAGGGTCCTGGGGCAGAATGATATGGTTTGGTTGTGTCCCCACCCAAATCTCATCCTGAATTCCCATATGTTGTGGGAGGGACCCATATGTTGTAGGAGGAACCCAGTGGGAGGTAATTGAATCATGGGGACAAGTCTTTCCCCATGCTGTTCTCATGACAGTGAATAAGTCTTATGAGATCTGATGGTTTTAAAAATGGGAATTTCCCTGAACAAGCTCTCTTTGCCTGCTGCCATCCATGTAAGATGTGGCTTGGTCCTCCTTGCCTTCTGCCATGATTCTGAAGCCTCCCCAGCCATGAAAGTCCTTTAAACCTCTTTTTTTTTTTTTTGTAAATTGCCAGTCTTGGGTATGTTTTTATCAGCAGCATGAGAACAGACTAATACAGGCTCCATTCCAGGGAGATCAGAGTTCTGTCTGTAAACCCCTGGCTGGAGTTGCTAAAATTCCTGTAGGGAGGCCCTGCCCAGTGAGGAAGGATGGGTCAGGGTCCAGCCTAAAGAGGCAGTCTGGCCATAATCTGCCACAGACACAGTGCTGTGCTGTGGGGAATTTTCCCTGGGTTCAAACCTCCCAGTCTTCCTGAGTCCAGCAGGGGAAAAAAGGCAGACTAGAGCTGCAGTGATGGCTGCCACCTCTCTTACTGGGAGCTCAGTTGTCTTAGTCATCTTAGGCAGCAGATATCTGCATTGATGGTGTCCACTCCTCCCCTCAGGAGCTCAGTAGTCTTAGGCAGTCTCTAGCCGAGTGGCTGCTGAGAATCTGCACAGCTCTGTGCTTGGGACCCAAGAGCCTGGTGGCATGGGCTCATGATGGGGATCTCCTGATCTGTGGGTTGCACGGATCTGTGGAAAAAGCATAGTTTCCTGAGCAGGTTAGCACACTCAGTCACTGCCTCCCTTGACTGGAGGTGGGAGCTCTCCTTGCCCTGAGTGGCTCCCAGGTAGCCCATCATACCACGCTACTTTTTCCTGCTCTCTGTAGGTCACACCAATCACCTAATCAGTTCCAGTGAGAGAACCTGGACACGTCAGTTGTCAGTGCAGGATTCACTCACTGTTTTCATTCTTCTCAGTGGTAGCCTCTGACTACAGCTGTTTCTAGTCAGTCATCTTGGTCCCCGCCCTGCACCTTTTCTTTTATGTGCACTAATAAGTTGTTTTTTGGCTTAAGCCAGATAGGTTTTTAAATATATATACTTTAAATATATATAAAAGACACCACATATGAAAGAACTAGCTGTTGAGGTAGAGGTTGAATTCAGCCTTGATTATGTTGAGTTTGAGGTGTTTGTGAGGTGTCTTTATAGAAAAGAGATATCCGGTCGGAAATTAGATATGTGGATAGAAAGTTAACAATACCTTATACAGTCTTTGGTAAAAATTTTTAGAGAGTCATTTTGTAATGCATGCAGAAAAGATCTTCAAAAAATGCTGACCTCTCCTGTAGAACCATCTAGACCCAAAGGATTTGGAAGAAGCAATTCTTTATTCTCAGTTTCTTCAAGGATTATTAGTCTATTCAGAGTTTTTACTCCTAGATCCAGCATTTACAATGAATGTCCATTTCATTTCCAATTTACCTTCTAGTTGTGATGAACTGCGTAATAGCCCCTCAAAGATGTCTAACTCCTGGAACCTGTGAATGTTAATTTGTTTGTTAAAAGAGACTTTTCAGGTGCGACTAAGGTAAGGATTTTGAGATGGGGTGATTATCCTTGGTTATCCAGGTGAGCCCAAAGTAATCACAAGAGTTCTCATAAGAGAGAAGGCCGTGTGCTGACTGAAGCAGAGATTGGAGTGATGCATTTTGCAGATGGAGAAATGGGCCAAAAGCAAAGAGAACTGGTGGACTCTAGAAACTGGAAAAGGCAAGGGAACAAATTCTATCCTAAGGCTTCCAGGAAGAACTTGGCCCTGCCAGCACCTTTATTTTATACCAGTGAAACTGATCCAGACTCCTCTCCTCCAAAACTGTAAGAAATTAATTTTGTGTTGTTTTAATACACCAAGATTTCTGAAACTTTTTTACAGCAGCCCCACTGAGGCTGTTAGGGAGAGCCCTAGTCCAATCTGACTAGTATCCTTATAGGGAACTAACACCCCACTGTAATATGATATTTGTATATTTCTTTCTATGTATATATCTCAAATTTAACAGCTTTATTGAGTATAACTCACATATCATAAATTTATCCAAGTATAAAATTCAATTTTTTAATTATATTCACAGGTATGCGTAACCATATCTGCAGTCATTTTAGAACCTTTCGATCACCACCAAAAGATAACCCATGTATTTTAGCTATCTTCTCCCTGTCCACCATTTTCCATACCCCTAAGCAACTACTAATCTACTTTCTGTCTCTATAAATTTTCCCGTTTTAGACATTTCATATAGATGGAATCATATAACATGAGACCTTTGCGATCAGCTTATTTCACTTAGTGTAATGTTTTCAAAGTTCATCCGCATTGTAGTATTTAACAGTACTTTATTCCTGTTTTTGGTTTTGAGACAGTCTGGCTCTGTTTCCCAGGCTGGAGTGCAGTGGAATGATTTCAGTTCACTGCAACCTCTACCTCTTGGGCTCAAGCCATCCTCCTACCTCAACCTCCCGAGTAGCTGGGACTATAGGCATGCACCTCTCCACCTAGCTAATTGTTTTTTGTATTTTTTGTGGAAATGGAGTTTCCCCATGTTGCCCAGGCTGATCTGAAACTCCTTGGCCTTCTATCTACCCACCTCGGCCTTCCAAAGTTGGGATTATTTCATTTTATAGATGAATATTATCCCACTATATAGACACAACACATTTTTATGTATCCATTAATTAGCTGATGGAAAAGTTTTTATGTAGACATATGATTTCATCCCTCTTGGGTATATACCAATAAGTAAAACTACTGGGTCATATGGTAACCCTATGTTTAACTGTTTGAAGAACTTTCAGATTGTTTTCTAAAGGCTACATCATTTTGCATCCCTACCAGCAGTATATGAGCATTCTCATTCCTCCATATCTTCTCCAACATTGTTATATGACTTTTTTGATTCTAGGCATCCTACTGGGTGTAAAGTGATATCTCATCAAGGTTTTGGTATGCATTCCCATTATGATGGTTATGACCTGAGTTATCTTCCCCAAACTTCCTGGGTTCATATGTTGAATCCCTAATCTCCTGTATTTCAGAATGTGACTGTGTTTGGAGGTAGGGCCTTTTAAAGAGGTAATTAAGTTAAAATGAGGCTGTTAGGGTGAGCCCTAGCCCAATCTGACTGATATCCTTTTAAGAAGAGAAGATTAGGACAAATAGACACCAGGGATCTATGTGCACAAAAGAAAGACCATGTGAAGACATAGCAAGAAGACAAAGATATGCAAGCCAAAGAGAAGGGCCTCAGAAGAAAAAACCTGCTGACACCTTGATCTTGTTCTTCTAGATTCCAGAACTGTGAAAAAAAGTTTTTCTGCCACCCACTCCATGGTATTTTGTTATGGCAGCCCCAAGAAACTCATGACTAATGATGTCAAGCATTTTTTCTTGTGTTTGTTGGCCATTTGTATATTTTCTGTGGATAAATGTTTCCTCAGATTGCTTGTTTTAAAATTGTCTTCTTATTGTTGAATGGTTGAGTTGTAAGAGTTCTTATATATTCTGCATACTATGCCCTTAGCAGACATGATTTGCAAATATGTCCTCTAATTTTATGGGTTTTCTTTTACCTTGTTGATAGTTCCTTTGATGCACAAAAGTTTTTAATTTTAAAGAAAGCCAACTTATCTAATTTTTCATTTCTTGCTCCTGCTTTTGGTGTCATATCTATTTCAAAATCCAAGGCATGAAGATATTTCCTTTATATTTTCTTCCAAGAGTTTCATTTTTTTAGCTGTTACAAGTATATTCTTAATCCATCTTGGATTAATTATTACATATGGTGTGAGGTAAGGGCCTTTTTTTTTTTTTGGCATGTGGCTATGTAGTTGTTTTAGCATGATTTATTGAAAGATCTGTTCTTTCATTGTTGAATCGTCTTGACATCTTTGTAAAAAATAAGTTGACTAAAGATACATGATTTTATTCTGGACTCCCAATTCTTTTTCTTTATTTATCTATTTATTTTATTTTAGCCACAGGGTGTGTGTGTGCTTGTTTGTTACATGGCTATATTGTGTATTGGTGGGGACTGGGCTTCTAGCGTCCCCATTACCCAAATGGTGAACACTGTACCTCATAGATAATTTTTTATCCCTTGCTCCCCTCCACAACCTCTTCTCTTCTGGAGTCTCTAGTGTCTATTATTTCCATCTTTATGTCCATGTGTATCCATTGTTTAGCTCCCCATTATAAGTGAGAACATGTGGTATTTGATTTTCTGTTTCTGAGTTAGTTCACTTAGTATAATGGCCTCCAGCACCATCCATGTTGCTGCAAAGGACATAATTTCATTCTTTATGGCTACGTAGTATCCCATCGTGTATATATGCCACATTTTCTTTATCTAGTCAACTGTTTATGGACTTGGTCGCTTCCATGACTTGGCTATTGTGAATAATGTTGCAATGAACATACAAGTACAGATGCCTTTTTGAGATGATTGTTTCGTTTTATTTGGGCAGATAGTCAATAGTGGGATTGCCGGGTCCAACGGTAGTTCTATTTTTAGTTATTTGAGAAATCTCCATACTGTTTTCCATAGAGGTTGAACTAGTTTAAATTCTCACCAATAACGTACAAATGTTTCCATGCCATCTATTGTTTTTCCACCTTTTAATAGTAGCCATTCTGACTGGTGTAAGATGATATTTTGATTTTAATTTGCAATTCTCTGATGATTGCTGATGTTAAGCACTTTTTCATGTGTTTGTTGGCTGCTTGTATTTTTTCTTTTGAGAAATGTCTATTCATATGATTCTCCCAACTTTTAATGGGGTTGTTTTTTTCTTGTTGAGTTGTTTATGTTCCTTGTAGATTCCGGATATTAGTCCTTTGTCAGAGGCATAATTTGCAAATATTTTCTCTTATTCGGTGAGTTGTCTGTTTACTCTGTTGATTATTTCTTTTGCTTTTTAGTTTAATTAGGTCCAATTTGTCTATTTTCATTCTTGTTACAATTGCCTTGGGGATCTTCATCATAAAATTATTTGACTATGCCAATGTTCAGATTGGTTTTTTCTATGCTTTCTTCTAGGATTTTTATAGTTTCAGGTCTTACATTTAAATCTTTAATCCATCTTGGGTTAATTTTTGAATATGGTGAGAGACAGAGGTCCAGTTTCATTCTTCTGCATATGGCTAGCCAATTTTCCCAGCACTATTTATTGAAGAGGGTGTCCTTTCACCATTGTTTATTTTTGTTGGCTTTGTCAAATATCAGTTGATTGTTAGTGTGTGACTTTATATCCAGGTTCTCTATTCCATTCTATTGATTTATGTGTCTATTTTTATACTAGTGTCATGCTGTTTTAGTCACTGTAGCCTTGTAGTATAATTTGAAGTCAGGCAATGTGATGCCTCCAGATTTGTTCATTTTGCTTAGGATTTTTTTGGCTATTCAGGCTCTTTTTTGATTCCATGTGAACTTTAGATTTTTTTTTCTAGTTCTGTGGAATATGACATTGGTAATTTGATAGGAGTTGAATGCGTAGATTACTTTGAGCAGTATGGTAATTTTAACAATATTGATTCTTCCAATCCATGAGTGTGGGATGTTTCCCCATTTGTGTTATCTATGATTTATTTCAACAGTATTTTGTAGTTTTCCTTGTAGAGATCTTTCACCTTCTTTTTTTTTATGAGAAAATATTTGAAAATCTTATATTTGACAAATGAATAGTATGAAGAATATTTGAAATGCTCTCAAAACTCAACAGTAAGGGGTGGGCACGATGACTCAAGCCTGTAATCCCAACACTTTGGGAGGCTGAGGCAGGTGGATCACCTCAGGTCGGGAGTTTGAGACCAGCCTGACCAACATGGAGAAACCCTGTCTCTACTAAAAGTACAAAATTAGCCAGGTGTGGTGGTACAGGCCTGTAATCCCAGCTACTCGGGAGGCTGAGGCAGGAGAATCACTTGAACCAGGGAGGCAGAGGTTGTGGTGAGCCAAGATTGCATCATTGCACTCCAGCCTGGGCAACAAGAGTGAAACTCCATCTCAAACAACAACGACAACAACAACAACAAACTCAACAATAGGAAGACAATATGATTACAAAAGACATGAAGAGACATTTCAATGAAGAGAATATACTGATGCAAATAAACATATTAAAACATATTCAACATCATTAGCTATTAGGAAAATGCAAATTAAAACAATAATAAAGTACCAAACACACCCATTAGAATGGCTTAAATCACAAGTAGTGACCACATCAAATACTGGCAAGGATGTAGATAACTCTGAGTGCTTATACATTGCTGGTGGCTATGAAATATGGCACAGCCATTCTGGAAAACAGTTTGGCAGTTTCTTTTTTTTTGGATTAAACTAACTTTTTAAAAGAGACTATCCATATGTATTGTTTTTTTGTTTTGTTTTGTTTTGTTTTCTAATTTTTTTTTATTATTATACTTTAAGTTCTAGGGTACATGTGCACAACGTGCAGGTTTGTTACATATGTATACATGTGCCATGTTGGTGTGCTGTACCCATTAACTCGTCATTTACATTAGGTGTATCTCCTAATACTATCCCTTCCCCCTGTCACCTCCCCTCAATAGGCCCCAGTGTGTGATGTTCCCCTTCCTGTGTCCAAGTGATCTCATTGTTCAATTCCCACATATGAGTGAGAACATGCGGTGTTTGGTTTTCTGTTCTTGCAATAGTTTGCTGAGAATGATGGTTTCCAGCTGCATTCATGTCCCTACAAAGGACACAAACTCATCCTTTTTTATGGCTGCATAGTATTCCATGGTGCATATGTGCCACATTTTCTTAATCCAGTCTGTCACTGATGGACATTTGGGTTGATTCCAAGTCTTTGCTATTGTGAATAGTGCTGCAATAAACATAAGTGTGCATGTGTCTTTATAGCAGCACGATTTATAATACTTTGGGTCACCTTCTTGATTAGATTAATTGCTAGGTATTATATATCTGCGTGTGTGTGTGTTTGTGTGTGGCTATTGCAAATGAGATTGAGTTCTCGATTTGGCTCTCAGCTTACATGTTATTGGTGTATAGAAATGCTGTGGATTTTTGTATGTTTATTTTGTATATTGAAATTTATTTGTCAAGTCTGGGGGCTTTTTGGAGGAGTCTTTAGGGTTTTCTAGGTATATGATTATGTGATCAGTGGGCAGAGATAATTTGACTTCCTCTTTTCCAGTTTGGATGCCTTTTGTTTCTTTCTTTTACGTGATTGCTCTGAGTAGTGCTCCTAGTACTACGTTGAATAGGAATGGTGAGATTGGATATACTTGTCTTGTTCCAGTTCTTAGAGGTAATGCAATCAACTTTTTTCCATTTAGGATAATGTTGACTGTGGGTTTGTTGTAGGTGGGTCTTATATTTTTAGGTGCTTTTTTATTTTATTTTATTTTATTATCTTAGAGGAATAAAATAATGGCTACTCCATAGGCAGAGCAGCCAGGTATGTTCTTTTGATGCCTAGTTTGTTGAGGGTTTTTATCATGAAGGGATTTTGGATTTTATTGAATGCCTTTTTTGCACCTATTGAGATAATCATATGGTTTATCTTCTTAGTTTTGCATATGTGATGAATCACCCTTTTCGATTTGCAGATGTTGAACCGTACTTGTATCCCTGGAATAAAACCCATTTGATCATGATGAATTATTTTTCTGATGTGCTGTTGGATTCACTTTGCTAGTTCTTTCTTGAGAATTTTTGCCTCTATACTCATCAGAGATATTGGTCTGTAGTTTGCTTTTGTGTGTGTGTGTATACTGGCCTGATTTTGGTATCAGGGAGATACTGGTTTCATTGAATGAGTTACATAGGAATCCCTCCTCCTTGAGTTTTTGGAATATTTTCAGTAAGATTGATAGCCTCTCTTCTTTGTGTATCTGGTAAAATTTGGCTATGAATCTCTCTGGTCCTGGGCTTTTATTTGTTGAAAGATATTTTATTACTGATTCAATTTCATTACTTATTATTGGTCTGTTCAGGATCTCTATTTCTTCCTGGTTTAATCTTGGACAGTTGTAGGTTTCCAGTAGTTTATCAGTTTCCTCTAGGTTTTCTAGTTTGTGTGCATAGAGGTATTTATAGTAGTCTCTGAGGATCTTTTGTATTTCTGTGGCATCAGTTTTAATGTCCCTTTTCTCATTTCTGATTATAATTATTTGAATCTCTCTTTTTTCTTGGTTAATCCAGCTAGCAATCTATCAATTTTGTTTATCCTTTAAAAAAACTTTTTGTCTCATTGATTCATCGTGCCTTTAAAAATAAACTCAATCTCATTTAGTTCTGCTTTGATCTTTGTTATTTCTTTTCTGCTAGTTTTGGGTTTGGATTATTATTATTTTTTTTAGTTCCTTGAGGTTCGACATTAGGTTGTTAATTTGAGATTATTCTATTTTTTTTTATGAGGGCATTTAATGCTACAAACGTTCCTCTTAGCACTGCTTTTGTTGTATACCAGAGATTTTCGTATGTTGTGTCTCTATTTTTATGTGTTTCAAAAAGTCTTTCAATTTCTTCCTTAATTTATTATTCACCCAAAGGTCATTTGGGAGCAAGTTGTTTTGCTTTCATGTATGTGTGTAGTTTTGAGAGTTCCTCTTGGTATTGATTTATAATTTTATTCTACTGTGATCTGAGAAGATACTTGTTATTATTTTGATTTTCTGAGTTTATCGATACTTGCTTTATGGGCAAATATATAGTCAATTTGGGAATATATTCCAAGTGGAGGTGAGAAGAATGTATATTCTGTTAGATAAAATGTTCTGTGAATCTCTATTAGGTTCATTTGGTATCCATCCCAGTTTAAGTCCAGAGTTTCTTTGTTGATTTTCTGCCTTGTTGATCTATCTAGTGATGTCAGTGGGGTGTTGAAGTCCACCACTCTTATTATATTGCTATCAATATGTTTTCTTAGGTCTAGTAGTATTTATTTTATGAATCTGGGTGCTCCAGTGTTGGGTGCAGATATATTTAGGATAGTTAAATCTTCCTGTTGTGTTGACTTCTTTATCATTTCATAATGACTTTTTTTTTTTTTTCACTGTTGTTGGTTCAAAGTCTGTTTTGATATGAGGATGACTACTCCCTCTTGCTTTTGTTTTCCATTTGCATGATATATCTTTTTCCACCCTTTTACTTTGAGTGTATAGCTATCTTTAGCCAGTATGTGTGTCCCTTGTATGCAGCACATATTTGGGTTTTCCTTTTCTATACAGTTTGCCACTCTGTATCTTTTAAGTGGAGCATTTAGACCGCATACATTCAAGGTTAATATTGATATGTGAGGTTTTGTTTCTGTCATAGTGTTATTAGCTGATTGCCTTGGGATTTCAATTGTGTAATTGCTTTATAAGGTCTGTGAGCTTTGTACTTACGTGACCTTTTATGATGGTGAGTGTTGTTGTTTAATTTCCATGTGTAGAACTCCTTTGAGGCTGGGCAGTGGCTCATGCCTGTAATCCCAGCACTTTGGGAAGCTAAGGGGGAGGACTGCTTGAGGCCAAGAGTTTTAGACCAGCCTGGTCAACATAGTGAGACACCATCTCTACTAAAACAACAACAACAACAACAACAACAAAACTGCTTTGAGCATTTCTTGGAGGACCAGTCTAGTGGTGATGAATTCCCTATTTCTCCTTGATTTACGAAGCTTAATTTGACAGGATATGAAATTCTTCTGTGGCATTTATTTTTCTTTAAGGATGCTAAAAATAGACCCCAATCTCTTCTGGATTGTAAGATTTCTGCTGAGAAGTCAGCTACTAGTCTGATATTACATATATATATATATATGCAATTAGACACTTCTCTCTTGCCATTCAGGATTTTTTTATTTACATTGACTTTGGATAGTCTTGGTGAAGTTCTTGGAATGTATCATCAGAAATTCTCTGAGCTTCTTGTAACTGGATGTCAAAATCTCTCCTAAAACTAGGGAAGTTTTCTTGAAGTATTTCTGCAAATAGGTTTTTCATACTTTTTGCTTTTTCTTCTTCTCCCTCTGGAGTACCTATAACTCATAGGATTGTACACTTTTGTATTTCTCAAAGGCTTTGTTCATTAAAAAAATTTCTGTCTGAGTTAATTTGAAAGACGTGTCTTCCAGCTCTGAAATTCTTTCTTCCACTTGGCCTATTATTAACACTTTCAATGTATTTTGTAACTCCTTGACTGAATTTTTTATTTCTAGAAGTTTTGTGTATATTTTTTACAATGACATTTATCTCTTTTCATGTCCTAAATTGCTTTTCTGATTTATTTGTATTGGTTTTCAGCTTTTTCTTGGATCTCACTGAGCTTCTTTAAAATCAGTATTTTGAATTATTTATCTGATATTTTGAAGACTTCATTTTGGTTAGGATTTGTTGCTGAGGAGTTAGTAATCCCCTTTGGGGGTGTTGTTATATTCTGTTTTTTCATACTTTCAGAGTTGTTTCCCTGGTTGTTTCTTATCTGGATAAACTATCTCTCCTTCTTATTTTTTTATTTTGCTTTCCTTTGGAAAGGATTGTTTTGCCCCATTGAGGAGGTGTCTGTAATGTATGATGTGGTGTAGTGTCCTTTGGGTTTGGTTCTGGGTGTTTTCAGTGGCAAAGAGTCTGTATAAATTCTTTGGTAATAGCCTTTGTATGGTGGCTTTCTCAAATGCTGGTTGTAGTAGTGATGTGCTAAGCATGTGAGCAGCCTCACTAACTGCCTCCTGTGGGCTCAGGGTGATGGAGGTCTCAGGAAGCTTATTTCATTCTCCAGTGCTGTGCACTTGAGTCAGCAGATTTCCATTGTGTTGCACCATTCAACTTCCAGGCCAGTAGGTGGCGTTTATGTCTGTTTTTATGTTCAAGTCTCCTACATCCTTGTGGTTCTTATGCCTAGTTTTCTACCCATGAGTGAAAATGGGGTATTCAAGTGCCCAACTATTGTTGAATTGTCTATTTCTCTCTTCATTTAAATCAATTTATACTTCATATGTATTGGTGCTCTGTTGTTAGTTGCATATATATTTATGATTGATGTATCTTTCTGATTAATTGACCTTTTAAAAACGTCTTCTTTTATCTATAGTAATATCTTTTGTTTTAAGGTGTATTTTGTCAGGTAATTGTATAACCATTCCAACTTTCTTGTGGTTGCTGTTTGCATGATATTTCTTTTTCATCTTTTTACTTTAAGTCTGTTTGTATTTTGAATCTAAAGTGTGTTTCCCATAGATAGCATATATTGGCTCCTGTTTTTGGTCTAGTCTGAGAATCTCTGCCTTTTGACTGGATTATTTAGTCCATTCACCTTTAATGCTGTTATTGATATAGTTGGAATTATGTTTGCCATTTTTGTTTTTTATATATCTCATGTTTCTCTTGTTCCTCTGTTCCTGCTTTACTACTTTCTTTTGCATTAAGTGAATATTTTATAATGTATCATTTTAATTTTTAAAATTTTTTTCACTATGTTTTTAAGTTATTAGTGGTTACTCTAGGGTTTTTCTATATACACTGTGACTTATAATAATCAGTTTGAGATTTATACTAAATTAATTCTAGTGAGATACAGAAATGTTACTTCTGTTACCTTGGTTCCCTTCCTCCCATTTTTGTGGTACTATTCTTATTCATATTACATCTATTACATCTAATATCTGAATATTACAAACACAACAATGCATTGTTGTAATTATAAATTTACATGCTTTTATGTATTTTTAGGAATATTGAGGAGAACAAATACACACACAACACACACACAGATTTATAGATTTTGTTGTGTTAGCCTTTTAATCTATCATTTCTGGTTCTCCTCATTTGTTCCTGTGGATACAACTTGCCATCTGAAGTCATTTACTTAATCCAATACAGCTTTGCTCCCACCCACCTCCTTTGTTCTATTGACAAATATTACATTTTTATGTTATAGGCTCAACATTGCATTATATACTTCTTTATACAATTACTTTTAAAATCATTTAGAAGAAGAAAGGAAAAGAAGCCCTGACTTTTACAAGTAGATAATTACCTTTCCTCATTCTTTTTGCTTTTTTTCATATATATTCCAGTTACTCTCAGGGTTCACTTGTTTGTAGCATGAATTTCTTTTAGTACTTCTTATAAGGTAGGTCTGCTAGCAACACATTCCCTCTGTTTTTATTAGGACATGTCATTATTTTACCTTATTTTGGTGGATATCGAATTCTTGGTTAATAATTGGTTTTCTTGGATCATTCTGAATATATTGTTCTTCTGGCCTCTATTAATTCTACCGAGACATCATCTGTTAATCTTCCTGGAGTTTTATTCTAAATGATGACTCATTTTTATCTTGATGTAGTCAAAATTTTCTTCTGGTCTTTAGCTTTCGCTTTTTCTCTTTCAGGTATCTTTTGGTGTGACATTGTAATCATACCTTCCTTTACTTTTTAAATCATGGCCCCTTTTATTTGAAAATATTATTTGAAATTATTTATAATCTCTACTTTAAAAACTTTGTTCAATCTGACATCTGATGTCTGTTAAACCTGACATCTGGTAAGTCTTCCAGGCAGTTTCTGTTGTCTACAATTTTTTTTCAGTGTATGGCTTATTCTTTCCTGCTTCTTTATATGTCTCATAATTTTTTGTTGAAAAATGAAACATTTTAGGTAGTATATTGTAATAATTCTGGATACTGGTCTTCTGGGGCTTGTTATTATTTGCTTATTTACTTGTTTGTTGATTGACTAGATTATTTTGGTGAAATTTCTTTCTTCCCCTGAAGCATAAAGTCTACGAAGCATTTCTCAGGGGATGCAGTTTGATATGCTCACAGTCAGCTGGGAACACAGTAGATTTGGCAGAGCTCTCTTTTGTCTTTTTCTCTGGTCACACCTAGGTATTATTCTCCACTACTTGCTGGCTGATAGCTCTATTGCTTTCAACAATGCCCTAGAATATAGATTGTTCTAGAAACTGACCCAAAAACTTTGGGCTCTTTTTAAAAAATTGTTCCTGAGGTCAGTTTTTGAGATTTGTTTTGACCCTAAGAGGGCTCCTCCCAGATGTTTTGCTTTCTGTTTCTCTATAGCAAATCATCCAGCTTACAATTTAGGCTATATCTCTAATGAATCTCTATCAATTTTTTCCCAATTGCTTTTCACAAATCTTCACTGTTTTTGAGAGTACCTTTAGGCTTGAAATTGTCCATGGTTTGTTGGAAATGAAGTCAGTTTCTTTGGGGAGAGATTTGAAGTACTCTGTTATACATTGTTCTTCTCTACCTTTGGGCAAAATCTCTGAGCCACAGTTCTGGTCCTGGAACAGGGACAATGACAGACTTCTCTCTAAATGATATACCTACTTTAAGTGCTAGTAACTTTTGGTGTGTGTGTGAAGTGGTCCCAGTTCAATTCGGCTTGACTCTGCTAGTATGGCACTGATATGGTTTGGCTGTGTCCCCACCCAAATCTCACCTTGAATTGCAATAATCCCCACCTGTCAAGGACAGAGCCAGGTGGAGATAATTGAATCATTGGGGCAGTTTACCCCATTCTGTTCTTGTGGTAGTGAATACATCTCATGAAATCTGATGGCTTTATAAATGGGAGTTCCCCTGCACAAGCTCTCTCTTAGCTGCTGCCATGTAAGATGTGACCTTGCTCCTCATTCACCTTCCACCATGATTGTGAGGCAGCCATGTGGAACTGTGAGTCCATTAAACCTCTTTCCTTTATAAATTGCCCAGTCCTGGGTATGTCTTTATTAGCAGTGTGGAACAGACAAATACAGGCACCTGTTAAAGCAAACTAACTATGGCCTGAGAAGGAATCCAAACTTCTATATTTGAGTTCTTGTGGACGAACTGTAACCTAGTTTAATAGCCAGACAAAACTGAAAACCTAACTTAATAGTATACACCGAAACAATAGTTTAGTGTTGGCCATTCCAGCAGTCATGCTTCAACATGTTCTTGTTGAAGCAAGTGTTCTTCAATTGCTGAGACTGGTGAGTGTTCAAACAAGGCAAACGCGGAGCTGTAACCAACCTCACTGTTTCTGTACTTCACTTCTGATTCCCGTACATCACTTTAACTTTTTGTTTATAAATTTGTTCTGACCACAAGGCACCCCTGGAGTCTCTGTGTATCTGCTATGATTCTGGGGGATGCCCAATTCGTTCATCGTTCATTGCTCAATTAAACTCCTTTAAATTTAACTCAGCTGAAGTTTTTCTTTTATCAGATGACGTCAGAAGCAGGATCTGAAGTGGAGCTTATAGTGACCCCCAGGAGTGCTGAGTAAACGTCAAGGTACCTGCAGGACCCACTTGTGTCCGTTGATCTCTCAGAGCAGCTGGGGATTGTGGGTAAGCTCCCTCTTGGATTTCGGAGCGCCACGGATTTGTGTTTTGAACTCTCTGAGTTTCTTTGAGCAAATTTCTGATCCAAACTAGGTTTGGAGTTGTGACAGAAACTGGACTGGGTCCAGGAATGGATTTGATCCGGGAATTAACTGGCTTGGATCCAGTTAGAGGCCTTTTACATCTGACTGGGTCAGAAAGGAACTGGTAGTAAGCAGTAATATTTCAGGGGTTATACAGTTTGGCTTTTGAAAATTCAGAGGGATTTTTGTGTTCTACTCTTTTGTTTCATTTTTCTTGCATGCATCGGTAGGAAAAATCATTGGGTAAGTTAATCAAGAGAACCTGGGACTAAAGCCAATATTTTAGGTAAAAATGGAATCCTTAATTTTTGGAAAACTGAGTTCCTTCTGGCTTATACTTTAGGCCTGGGAGGCAGCGAAGTCTTACAGAAATGGCAAAATCTTACTAAAGGTAACTTACAGTGGAATGTTCCGAATGTACGACAATGCATTGAAGTACATTTAAAAATGAGGGCTCTCGGTAAAGTCCCTTTGGCTAAGAACGGAGTTGGCACTACGGGATGTCAACTGCTATTTTCTTTGGAATAATCTGCCTTGCACTCTTTGCTGACAACTATGGGTGACAGAATTAGGTATATACAGGAATGTGGGACCTGGAGAGCTTTTTCCTCCCTGAAAAGGGAAAATTTGAGAGCTGATGGGACTGCTGGAAAAAAACCCCTTTACAACAGCAGCTGCAGCCGCCTGAACTTCTCAGTGTCACTGCAATGGATTGGTCTTTCTCCGGTCTTCCTGAGCATTTTGCCTTCCCCACCCTGCCACAGGCAAACCTTTTCTCTCTCTCCTTTCTGTTTTTTATCTTTTCTGTTACTCAGGGCAACCATCTTGCCCAGAGATCATGTATTGAAACTCCTAGTCAGAGGTTGGATTAAAGATGATGGGGCCCATCTGAGGGCAAATTTAAGCCTTGCCAGTTTGATATCGGGTGGTAAGCAGAGTGGCTAATGTCTGTTTTATCACATGTATTTTACTCTGGCCAGAACGAAAAAAGGTAATTTTCCTTTATGATGCAGCTTGTCTCCCAGTGTGATGGTGCAGCAAGCTGGGTCACCAGGGCCACTCAGGGAAAGGGAATCCAGAAACCTGGTATTCTGGCAAAAGAGTAAGAATTTCTTACCAGTCAGATTTCTGGCTTCTCCTTCTCTCTGCAGACAATTGATTAAATGGTAAAAATCGCTGTTTAAGCCGGGCACAGTGGCTCACACCTGTAATCTCAGCACTTTGGGAGGCTGAGGCTGGCGAATTGCTTGAGGTCAGGAGTTCAAGACTAGCCTGGCCAACATGGTGAAACCCCATCTTTACTAAAAATACAAAAAATTAGCGGGTGTGGGGGCAGGCACCTGTAATCCCAGCTACTCAGGAGGCTGAGGCAGGAGAATAACTTGAACCCAGGAGGTGGAGGTTGCAGTGAGTTAACTGAGATCACGTCATTGCACTCCAGCCTGGGCAACAAGAGTGGAACTCCATCTCAAAAAAACAACAACAACAACAACAACAAAAATCGCTGTTTATCCCTTCTGTAAAGTTTTGATTAATGCAAAAAAGAATTCTAAGGCTAGTCTTAAACTGATACATTTGTGCTATGAATTTGTTTTCCTGCGTCAAGGGGTACCTTAGGATAAAACATGGGCTTAGAACCCCGTAAGCTCGCTGCTCAAGACAGCCCAGCAGGCTGGTCAATAACAAACTTTCCTGCAGGTCCCTGAAACAAACAAACAAAAAACTGGATGGGGTCTCCATCTTGTTTTATGTCCTTGGGAGCTTGACCTTGTAACCACATGGCAGTACTTTCTCTTGGTCTCCACCTTCCAGGGAATAGGAATTTTAGGTTTTATGTCATAGTTAGCTCTAAAAATTATCTTGAGTAGTTAAAAGCCTCTACAAGCTCAAAATTAACTACTCTAGACTCCTTCTGGGAAAAACCATGGAGATTTCCCTGTGCTGTAGCTCAGTAGCTAAGGTTTTGGCCTTTCACACTAGAAGTCCAGGTTCAATTCCCTGCTTAGAAAGCAAGTCCTTTCTGGTTTAATATCTACATAACCTTGTCTAGTCTCTTCTCCACTATGGACTATCCTAAGTTTTCCTTTCTCTGAGCACCTGGGAGGTTACCTTTGGTAAAGTTCAAAATCCAGAAATATTGGCCAAACTGGGTAATAAGAAAATTTAAAAGGATATTATTAAAGGGTGCTATGGTTAAAAGTCAGCTTAATTAAAAGCAGATATGCAAGCTCTAAGAGCCTGGATTCCTTGGCAAAAACAGGAGGCACCAGAAACCCATTTCCTGGCCCTGTTCTTCCTAGGGCTCCACCCTAAAGCCAATAACCAATTAAGAAACTTAAAAACTGGAAAATGAAAAATCTTACAACTACTGTGGTAATCTTCTTATGTCTGTCTGTTTGTGTAATTATATATGTGTTGTGTGTAATGTTTATATAAAAGTTCCAATTAATTGGCTTAAACAGAAACAAGTGCTTAAATAAAATATTTTGAAAGCAAAATAAAAACTGTAAGGCCTTTTAGTTCATGTAACTTTAGTAATTGTTGGGAAATAAAAACAGCTTTAAAGATTATTGATAAAATAAAGACATTTTGTCTAAATTATGCAGGTCAGATATTAGGTTTGCTAAATGCTTTAAGGTCATAAACTGCTTTGACTTTTGAAAATTGTTCAATTTATTTTGAAGACATTAAATTCTAAATAAGGCCTGGGGATATATGGAATTACTCATGCCCCCTAGCTATGCAAAGAAGGTTATAAAGAAAGAGATTTTACATAGGAAATGATGTTGTTTGGTAAATTATTGTCCTAAAGTAAAATGACTGGTTGTTTAAAAAGAGGGATGTTTAGGGCAAGTCAGAAAGTCTAAACATGTCATACATAGTGTGTGTAAGTCGTGAAATAATTTATGAAAAGAAATTAATGCCAGAAATGTTTTACAATTTAAAGGTGATTAGGCTTCCTAAATGCTTCCTAACATGCCACTGTGATTCTTAACTGTACAGCTTGCCTGCTCTACAGCTAGGTAAGGCCTGGGACACATGGAGTTAGACCCTGGAAAGAATCAGATCTTTTCTGCATTTCTGTCTGGGTTGTAGGCTCCACACTTAGTATGTAATTAAAATCCCTTACTTACCCAGATTTTCACCAAAAGTAAAAGTTGCTAAGAGTTAACATTTTAATAGCAATTTAATAACTTTCAAATAACTTTTAATAACTTTAACTACTGAAGAAATAAGTTTACATACAAGGTGTGTAAAGGGAATAAAATGGGTTTTGTAAGAGATTATAAGAAAGTATGGAAATGTAAATTTTTGTCTAGGTTAGAGGGTTAAAGGTTTATTTTGAATTAAAAAGCTAAAGTTAGAACAAGTTGTGAATGGTTTATAAAAATGAATTATAAGAGATTCTATTCAGGTTTTTTTTTCTATAAATTGGACATTGGAATAGAAGAACAACAGAGTTTTCTTAGAACATTGTTCTGCTCTGAGAAAAAAAGTTGTAAAGGGTTATAAAAGGTTTATGAAAATTTTACCTTATGGTCAAGCTAATTAAAACAATAGATTTATAAAAGGTCATTAAAAACTAGCTTTAACATTAAAAATACACTAATGGAAACATAAAATTTGTTTTTCTCTTTTAAAAAGGATTTTTATGTAATATTAAAAGATAAAAGGTTTTAGTTTACCTTTTAAGAAAACTACAAAAGGGAAAAGTGGAGGGAAGGAAAGAAAGGAGACAGTCAATTGTCCTAATGCTCTCTTCATTTGTTCTTGTTTGGAAAGCTGAGTCTCCTCTCTATCAGAATGTTTTGTCCTTTAAAAAATCTTTGAGTTATCATTTTGGCTAAATGAATGACTTATGGTAACCTAAGATTCTATTTTGTAATATCCAATGTTTTAAACCTTTGGTGTTTAACAAAGCTTTCAAAATCAAGCTCTAGATTATCATGCTAAATCAACCAATACTAAAATTGTTTAAATATACAATTTAAATGAACTCCCTGGTCTAAGTCAAACTATCTATGATAACCCATTATTTATCCGTGCTGTGCATCTAAATTAAGGAAACAACTGGTATTCAAGAGGACATGAGTTTAATGTTAAGCGTCGTCTCATGAAGAACCAGGACAACCTCCTTGTCCTTCCCAAGTGCTTAAAGCTTTTGTTATTAAAGGTTCTACATTCCATGACTTATCACAGA
The DNA here is from genome assembly GCF_008728515.1 of Papio anubis. Taxonomy (NCBI): domain Eukaryota; kingdom Metazoa; phylum Chordata; class Mammalia; order Primates; family Cercopithecidae; genus Papio; species Papio anubis. The sequence continues at coordinate 96,671,524 of NC_044984.1, forward strand.
AAAGACAAAATAATCCACCTAGAATATATTGATGTGGTGACTTATAAATTGTGGAAATATTTTAAAACCAATGTTTGGTTTCATATTCCTGGGAAGACAGTCAAAGCTTCAGGTACATTTGGCTACCTAATGTGTCATTTAAACATTTATAAAGAGATTTCACTCAATTGTCATTTTCAGTGCATGTTTTCTGGTTGTATAAAAGCTTTCCCATGCAAGAGGGCTGATGTTGTAACAGTAGATTATTGTGCTACCATGTATTTTCACCAGATAAAGACCTTTACAATATAGAACCCGAAGACTGTATCTTCTGAAAACATCAGAGAAAGACTGTCCTTGCCATCCACTCTACAGTAAAACTTTGGAGCCTTGAACCTTGGGTTTATAATCTCGCAACTGAGAAGGGTCCCTCCACACTCCTGGAACTGTACACCCATTCGAACTCTTAAGGTAAAACTAACCAGGAAAGTTTCTCCCCAGAAAAAGATGGCATCCTTGATGTGAACAGCTTTTCCCAAGATCACAGATCAAAACTTCTACTATCATGAGACTCTTATCTTTGAATGTTTTTACCTTGTTTATGCCTCTATGAGCAATAGAAATGAAAAGGGGGTCTATAATGTGCACTTGTAGGGTATAATTTTATTTGTGAAGGATTTTGCACCAAGCCAGACTTATACATAAATAAACTTATACTTTAATAGATAAAAGATGAAAGCCCAAGGTAGGTGAGAAACTTTAGTGGTATATACGTTGCCTCATAATCAGTCAAAACTCCTCTTAACCCACATCATGGATTAAAGACAACATTGCCAGGAGGACTTCACCCTTCTAGAAGCACATCATTTGTTAGGTCCTTTTTCCATGGTTTAGAATAAAAGAGGCAATAATTAGAAATGGCTCCCTCATAATAGGCGCTACAGTAAATTCTACTTTAAAGGATGTCGTTACACAACAGACTTTAAATTCTCTTGTGAAAGTTATGCTAAACAATAGAATTCGCTGAACAGAAAAGTACCTGTGCTGCTGCTGACGCTTGTGGCCTATGGAGACATACATCAAACGTAAATTATAAAAATTCAGTTGTAGGGGATTAATAAGAAGGCCACTTAGTCAAGTGAGTAGTGTCTTCATCTAGCTCATTATTTAATCTATTTAATTTTAGGTGGTTTGGGTTATGGGTAAGGAGTGTGCTCCAAACTCTTGGTATTATCCTCCCAATAGTCATAATAATAGTCTCCCCTGGTGCCCTGTATTCTCTCAAAGGTTTTAAATGTTTGCATGTAGCCATCTCTAGAATGTCAAATGGTCTTTCTTCAACTGGAATGACAAAAGTTGAAAGAAATGTGCAACCCTGAGGACATTGTAACCTATGAATGACGTGCTGAGAACAGAAGCCCAAAATGATGGTAAGCGAGAGTGCTGCTAAGGCCCTAAGTTTTGGTCACACTCTCACCTAAGTGAGAACCTGGCCAAAAAGGGGAAATTTTTTTAAACAAAATTATGGAAGGCCATTATTTTGGACTGAGCTCATGCACTAGGTCCTATCAAACCAACCAAACTAAAATGGAAACGGGTTGTTCTAGCATAAGGAGGTACCCTCTACTCAGTCCTTATTCTCTCTTTGCAAAACACACCGTTTCACTGTTTCCCAGTGGGTTTTGAAACCATATAAGTACATTTGTGACAATGATAGTAATATCAATGACTAAGGTTTTGGTCAATCTCTCAAAATTGAGAAAATGACCAAAAGTGGAGAATTGTTAAAGCCAACTAAATATGACCTGAGAAGGATTCCATATTTCTATATTTGAGTCCTTGTGGATGAACTGTAACCTAGCTTGATAGTCAGACAAAATTGAAAATTTAACTAATAGTATGTACTCATAACAATAGCTAAGTGTTGGCCAATCCCAGCAGCCATACTTCAACCATTCATAAACAGCTGAGTGTTCAAACTGTGTTCAAATAAGGCAAACGCGGAGCTGTGACCAATCTCGCTGTTTCTGTACCTCACTTCTGATTCCTGTATGTCACTTTAACATTTTTGTCTATAAATTTTTTCTGACCAGGAGGCACCCCTGGAGTCTGTGAATCTTCTGTGATTCTGGGGGCTGCCCGATTCATAAATCATTCATTCCTCAATTAAACTCCTTTAAGTTTAATTTGGCTGACGTTTTTCTTTTATCACAAGCTTACCCCATAAGCCAGGGAAAGGGCAACTGAGGTCCCAGTATTTTCAGTGGCACCAAGGTACACCCTCTGTTCCATGGGTAGGGTCTGGAGAGAAGAAGGAAGCCCCCACCTGTCAACCAGATTTCAGAAACTATAGTAGATCTTCTCTCCTCAAGGAAATGCATCTAATTTCTGATATCATAATCGAGGAGAAGTAGGCAAGACTGTTCTATAAGATGAGTTAGGATCCTGGAGGGTTTTTAGACTCAGGAACGGGGATCTCTAGGGAACATATAGTAAAGGTTCCTGCTAATCTGGGCAAATAGAGCTTAGTGTTGCATCACAGCTGTTTTCTAAGATGGCCGATATTGTTCCACTCTCTTCCTTCATTCAGTACCCCTTTTAAAACAATTACTCAGAGGCCATTGCTTATATCCCAAACTACTCATCAGGACAATATCAGTTACAAAAGGTTGCTGGGTTCTTTTTGATTTGTGCCAGCTTCCCATCACTTGCTGCTAGGAACCTCCTATCATAAGCTGGGAGACTGGTTGATACACATAGCTCCTTACCTATTTTATAGTGTTTTCCAGTCTGTTATTTCATATGAATTCTGATTACCTAACAAGAAATTTTCTTATCCCACTAGCTTTCTCACTAAGAGGAAATGTCAAGCCTCTAAAGCTCTTCCCATCTATCTGTACTCACAGTTAAATTGAACTGCAGAGACTAGTACGAGTAGCTGATTGAGGAGGTAATGAAATATCCCAGGCTGCTTTTGGCAGCAACTCTGAATCAACCAAGGCCAGCCAAGGCAAACTTTAAAGGCAAAAACCCGGACTAAATGGATGAATTTATTCTGATGGATTTTTGTCCACATGCCTCCACAGATTGTTTACAGGTTTTGTCTGCTTTTTGACTAGTAGAATTTTTTATTGCATTCAGATAAAACATTGATGAACACTGCTAGTTTCCTGGGCTATTGAAAATTGCCTTTCTTATTGGGTTTTCATGAATGTTTCTCTGGTAGAGAAAGGAAGTGAAAAAAATGAGAGGTTGCTAACTTTCTACCATCATAAAGTCTGGATTTGGATACTGTTTTATGGCAAAGACAGTAATGTTCCCCCAAATTTCCTAGAATTCTTGCAGTTGGGTTGAGTCATGTGGTTAGCTGTGGTCTATGGGTTTGAAATAACATATATTGACTCTGATATGAATCTTAGAAGAGTCCACACAAATGACTCCAGCTATCTTTTACTTTTCTCTGTTGACCAAGAAAGCCATATGGTAGAGCCTTCATCATCCTGAATAACTGAGGAAGAGAGCTTGTTGACCCAACAGTTGATAGGAGCCGTGGAAAATAGTGTGAGCCACAGTAAACTATTTTTGGTACAAGCCAGTAAGGTTTTTAGGGGTGGTTTGTTATTGCAGTTGCCTATCCAGACTAATGTATTTTTCTACATACCTAAACCATCAGATTTCGTCAAAACATTCATGGAAAATAAGAATGTCTCTAGATGATTTGTTGGCTTTTCATTCAAATTGAATATGTTGTACATATCTATTAGTTGAAAAAATTAATAGGGATGGTAGACATGTTATTCTTAATAGGACAGGATAGTGGTTTTTGAACATTCCCCCTGCTGTATATTAGCTTTACTTTTAAATAAATATGGTAGTGAGGTGCGTTTATCAGTGTTTATTCTCCCATTATTGGATAACAGGGGCTTCTTGATCTAAAATGATAGGTAAGTGGTCCCCTCTACTGTCCTAAGGTCATTACTTATTGACACCTCCCCATTATGCCTAGTCAATGTGTGATAAAAGATTGCATGGAAAATGACAGGCATGAACCAGGATCTTTTCTCCTCTGTCCTCTTTTTCATTTGCCTTTTGATGTTTCTGCTGCTATTTGGCACCTCCGCTAGAAGATTAGAAGGGGAAAAGAGAGGAAATTAAGCTCTTTTCCTGCAGACTAGCAGTTCTGATTTTTAAAGGGTACCTCGGGGTATTGTTTCATCTATTTATGAGTTTCAGGAGCGTGTGTTTGTGTGTGTGGCAGTAGGGGAGAAGAGAAAGAGAAAGATAGAGAGAGAGACAGATATAATTAAACATGGAGTTTGAGTTTCCATGTTATCTGATTCTAGGAATTTAGTGTTGCCTCCATATTTACCAAGGATTATAATCCTTTACCATAATTTGCTGTAATTTATTATGTTTCTGTGTATGTGTGTGTGTGTGTGTGTGTGTATGTGTATGTAAGAGAGAGAGAGAAGAGAGAAACAATGAGACAGAGAGAGAGAGAGAATTAAATGGATTTTCAGAGTTTCCACATTATCTGATTCTAGGAATTTAGTGTTGCCTCTATATTTACCAAGAATTATAGTTCTTTAATTATTATGGAGGATAACTAAAAATATCCTCCATAATAATTAAAAATTCCTTATTTTCAAGTGGCATAATGACTTTCTGTGCTAAGATCACTTGAAAATGTTAATTAAAGAAATCTATTTGCTCAAAAAAACTAAATGTGCATACTTTACACCTGTGGCAAATAATATAAAATTATAATTTGCCTTTGAGCTTAATCAAAATCAGCTTTAAATTTATTAAGCACCTGACTTTTGAATTTTTAATTAGAGACCATTTTGTTCAGTATGTAGTTTAAATCATGGAAGCATAGTTACTTTTCAAGCAATTCCTTTAAGACTTGGGGCTTCTGTGTTTGAAGGAATCCTGTAGGGCAATCCAGGGGTTACAGTATGGGCAGTACCCTCATATCAATTTAAGGTTTTTCTTATTCAGTAAGATGTTTTCTGAGATGAAAGATGTGTATATTCTATGTAACAGAGATAAATGTAAAATTTTATTCACCCTATGGGAAAAATTTGGATAGATTCCTCTTGGCAGTGAAAAGTATAAAATGAACTTAAAGGATGACTCTCAATAACATGAGTGCAACAATAATAAACACATTATGGCTCCATTTATAAAACTTTTTAAAGTAAAATCAAGCAATTTATTGTCTAAGGACACATGTCTGGTAAAACCATAATGAAAAACACATGGAAATGAACACAAAATACCATCTAATGCTTACTTTGGGGAACAGGAAGAGAGCCTCAAAGAGGGAGACGTATGTGGAGGCTTCTACCACTTTAATGTTATATTTCTAAAGTTGAGTCATGAATACACAGATGTTGATTTCTATTCTTTACACTGTACATATGTCTTCTATACTCTTTTGGAACTATACCATATTTTACATATAGTTCAGTAAGTGGTTGTTCGATACGAATTGCTGATGTGATATGACTCACTCAAAAGAGTTAGTGTCTCTTGTACATAATATTGTTAAGAAGCTTGGAGTTAAGGAAATTGAAGGTATTGTCATATCTAGCCTTGATCAGACCATGCTTTAGTACTTTGTTCAATTATATGCACCCCACTTTAAGAGTGATGCAGACAAACTAGATTATGTTTAGAGGACAGTGATGAGGCTGGTAATGATTCTTGAAACTATATGTGATATATGATTCTTCATATATTTGAAGGGAAGGCATGAGAATGAGAGCTTAGATTTATACTATATACTCAAAAGAATAGAATCAAAATTAATAGATGATGCAACAAGAAAATATATTTTATCATAACAAAAATAGATTTTATTGTAAAAGAATCAAGAGCTTACTAATAATTACATTTGTTCAATGAGTTGTCTTGACACACAGTGAGTTTCCTACTGGTGGAAATGTTTTAGCACAGGTTGGATGATCTCTTGGTGGGATAATATCGGGAGATATCCCTGAAAGTCATTCTGGGTCCTGAAATTCTTCGAAGATTTCCAGAAATCTCTAGTCAACCTGAAGTTTCTATTCAAGATCTCTTAGTTAAGTGGCAGCAGAGTGAGTAAGAGCACAGAGTCTAGAACCAGATTCCAGGGTTGAATCCTGGCGTTTTTAATTACTACCTGTATAACCTTGAGAAAATTACTTCTCTGTGTTTCCTTTTTGCAATCCATAAAATGGGTCTATTAACCTCACAGAGTGGTTATAAGACTTAGAAGAATGCCACATAGTAAGTGCCACTAAATGTTTACTTTTTTTAAGAAATAATTTTTTCTAAAGATCATTCAATTTACTTTGAATCAATTATGTTTGCGCTTTTGTTTTAAATGAAAAACTTTCTTTCTCTCTCTCCCTATGAGCAAATATATTTAATTATCCTCTGACATACAAGGGCATTGGAGTTTGTTTTTTTATTTTTTTATTTTGTGGGCCCTAAATTCTAGCAGTTCCAGTAAGTGTAGAATTTTAAACTAAAAAATCTCTTAACTTGACTTAAGTGGCTTTAGAATAGCTTTGTTACATTATCACAGAACCATAGAACCCCAAAAGCCAAGAAGAACCTGAAAGAATAATTTAGCCTCTCTTACCCTTGGAATTAGGTACTTTGTCTGCCAAGTCTCCTTGCCCTTGAGGGATTGCTGCAAAGCCTGTCTCATTGTTCAATCTTTGCATGGCTCCTTCAATCATTGCTAATAGGAGGTGGATTGTCTGTTAAGAGTTAATGATGGTGAGCCAGGGAGTAGTGTGCTGTTTTCAGTTTATTTGCAACAGTGGAAAGGGCAAACCTATTCATCTCAATGAAAATGTAACTGTTTACACTGGAAGCTTAAATTTTAGGACACACCATGTCCTGCTTTTGACAAGACAATTTGTAGGATAAGAGATGTTACAGTGATATTATGGAGGCCACAAGAAGTATATTTTCTGGTCATTGGTAGAAAACAATGATTAAAATCAGGCTTCTTTTGTAGGAGATACTGGTCACATTTTCTAAAATGTTGTCTATGAGATAAGAAAAAAGCAAGAATTATTAAATCTAAATCTCTGATGGGAAGTAAGAACAGAAGTGAGGACAGGTGAAAGGAAGGCTAGACATGGTTTGCACAGGTACATTTCCTACTGATGACTGGTAGTGGTTGGGAGGGGACAGAAGGCAGGGAGATGTGAGTTGATGAGGCACAGAGAATAACTGGGAATGGTGAGGCTTGAACCTCAAGTTATAACCTAAGATTCACATACATCTTGAAAAATATATTCTTGGTTCATTCCAAACATGGAGCCATACCTATTCTAACTTCTCATGAGTGATTTGAGCATTGTGACACCTCTGTAAGAGATAGAGAAAAGCAGAGAGAGATTGTCAGCTTGGAATGCCTCTAGGTGATGCTGGTGATGCTGGTCTGCTTATCAGGGCTTTCTGAGTGTGGTGTAACCCAGAATAACAGTCAGGATAGGCTGGGTACTGCTGCTGTGACAAAATATTTTCCAATATTGATGGCTTACAACCTCAGAGGTTTGTTTTTTCTTATATTACATGCTTTCCCTGTTTCTCTTCCTTATGGGTTGCAAAAAGGAAGCACAGAGAAGTAATTTTCTCAAGATTATACAGGTAGTAATTGAAAACCCCAGGATTCAACCCAGGAATCTGGTTCTAGACTCTGTGCTCTTACTCACTCTGCTGCTACTTAACTAAGAGATCTTGAATAGAAATTTCAGGTTGACTAGAGATTTCTGGAAATCTTCAAAGAATTTCAGGACCCAGAATGACTTTTAGGGATATCTCCTGATAATATCCCACCAAGAGATCATCCAACCTGTGCTAGAACATTTCCACCAGTAAGAAACTCACTATGTATCAAGACAACTCATTGAACAAGTGTAATTATTAGTAAGTTCTTATTGTGAAGGGGGAATTATCTTCACAATTCCCTAGAATAGGGGTGTCCAATCTTTTGGCTTCCCTAGGCCACATTGGAAGAAGAAGAATTGTCTTGGGCCACACATAAAATACATGAACACTAACAATAGCTGATGAGCTTTACAAAAAATTGCAATAAACTCTCATAATGTTTTAAGAAAGTTTACAAATTTGCATTGGGCCTCATTCAAAGCTGTCCTGGGCTACATGTGGCTGGTAGGCCACGGGTTGGACAAGCTTGCCATGGAGGCTAGACAAGTAAGCTTTGTGTGTTTTTCTGCCTTGTTGGCACTTCCTCTTAGTCATAATCCTCTTCTTGCCATAGGGGTAATTCTCTGGGGGCTATAATAGTTAAAGAACAACAAAAAAGAACATTGGTTTAATATTTTTAAAATGTTAACCTCATTAAATATGTAATGAAGTGGAGATGTTATAAATATAAATGTGAAAGCTATTAGAAAAATTCTGGTTAATTGGATATATAGAGAGAAATATAGGCTGACTGCTAAATATATGCAGCCTGTCTAGCCTCATTGGTGGATGGTAATACCATTTGATGAGATGAGAATGGCTGGGAGGTAGGGGAAGGTTCGAGGGAGAAATCTGTCTAGACTTGTATTAATCTTTTGCTAGCTTAAAAAGCATAATTATAGGTGATTGTTTTTCTTCTCTATTTTTCAGCCCTAAATTTTTCATAAAAGAGGGTTTGATAGTGAAAATAACCTAATACAGAAGAAAATATGTAGGTTACATTCTGAGGTCTGTGTCTGGGATATCCTAGCCTGGGTTGGGACTGTTCTGAGACTGAGGAATGTTGCTGAAGGAGGCTGGGATGAGCTTCCTGTGGTTTCTTAGATGGTCCTTGCTGGGTAGACAGGGTAGGGCATATGGCTTAAGTTGCCAAGATGGTGCTAAATGCCTTCATTTGGTTCAGAATGGTTTGACTGATGCTTTTGATTTTTTTAATGCTTCTCAGGTTGAAAACATTTCCAGTTTTCATCCTTTTCGTGGGAATTTATTGAACATAAGTAAGTCAGATGTTTTTCTTGCGAGTTAGAAGACTGAATCATGTAACATGACAAAGGAAAGAAAGAAAAAGGATTCACAATTCTAAAGAATGGGCAATTCCCTTGAAGGAGTAGGTCATTCAGTGAAGCTGCTTGTTTGGCCTGGGTTTTCTTTAAGTTTATTTTTCTCACTCAGTTGAGAATTTGAGTGTTTCTGACTACTTTCCTCAATTCTATCACTCTATGGCTTGTGGTTGGAATACAGGGCCATCCAAGTAGCTTGTGAGTCTCAGGCAAATGCCCTTTGATTCTCAACTCTGTTTTAGAAAGGTACATTCTCTTTCAAGAAAAATGAAGCCATGTAAGGGAAACTTATGTACAAAATAGGATACTCCAGTTAACTCAGGTTATGATGAGTTGTCCTTTTTGTTTGTTTGTTTCAGCTGTTGCTATTGAAAACTCTTATAGAAGAATTTAGTTATTTCTTTATTTTATTTAGTTAATAATTTTAGTAAATAGATTTACTTTTTCTACGGCAAACAAGAACCTAGCAGTACTTCAGAACCATAGGACATATACATATACAAGACATTTATTGATCTTCTCACACCATCTAACATTTCTGCATGTTTTGAAATGTTTCTTCTATAGACATGTTCTGGAATGTTTTGAAATGTTTCTTCTATAAACTGTCCACTCCTTTTTCCCTAAATGTGTGTTATATGTTGGTATTATACTGGGTGCTCAGAATTATCTTTAAGAATAATGGGGCAGGCCGGGCATGCGGCTCATGCCTGTAATCCCAGCACTTTGGGAGGCTGAGGTGGGTGGATCACCTGAGCCCAGGAGTTTGAGACCAGCTTGAGCAACATGGAAACCCCATCTCTACTAAAAATACAAAAACTAGCCAGATGCCTGTAGTCCCAGATACCCGGGAGACAGGAGTGAGAATCACTGGAACCCAGGAGGCAGAGGTTGCAGTGAGCTGCGATTGTACCATTCCATGCCTAGGTGACAGAGTGAGATTCTGTCTCAAAAAAAAAAAAAAAAAAAAGTTGAGGTCCACTTGGTTTCTCAAGAAGTGCACTTGGTTTCTCAAGTTGTCCACTTGGCCCTCCTCCAAGTTGTACTTTCCTTTCTTTCCTTTCAGTTCTAAAGCTTTTAAACAAACTTTCACTCCTGCTCTGAAAAAAAAAAAAAAAAAGAAAGAAAGAATGATAGGAAACACACGGGCTGGTAAAATCAAGATCAAGTACTGTACCTGGTCTTGGTCTGCTTATAAGCTAGTTGGAAAGAAAAGACACACACTTGGAAAAATAACTAAAATATGACAAGTGTCATGTGAGCAAAGCATAGAAAAAAAGGCCATGGAAGTTGAGCAAGGGTACAGTCTCTGCGCACAGAAAAATCTGATAAGGCTTCTCAGAAGAAATGGAATTGGAGCTGGGATCTGAGGTCTAGATTAGCAGAGAGGGCAGTGGGAAGGACATTTCAGGGAGGAAAGAAGCAAAGGCACAGAGATGAAAAAGTAGAATACATGTTTGGGTGGGGCAGGATGATGAAAGCAATGAGAGGATTAATTTGTTTGGAGCAGAAACCCTCCCATCCCCATCACCAATCCTATTAACTCAAGGGTTCGTTTAGTTGAAGTACAGTAAAGCTTCAGTCCCTTACTTGCCCTTTTGAGTCCCAGTTTCCTTATTTGTAAAATGAGGTTAATCATACCTACCAGCCATAGATTAAATTATTAAATGATTAAATGGATTAAATGAGATAGGATACTAAAAGGAAGGTGTTGAGCAGGGTTTCTCATACTTTATCATCCCTCTTCACTCAATTCATTGCATTCAGTTTAATTCCAGTGCTGTCTGTCATACTATCAAGATATCCCCTATTCTACTCCCCCTTGAGGATAATTTAAATTTGACTATTACTGCATTTCTCTAAACCAGTTTCTAGTCACCTTCTGGTTTAGAATTATTTTCTTGGCATAAGCCATCTGTATATGCAAAGGAGACCAATGTCACATTTGAGAGCTTTAAATAATTCCTCACTAACCAGTTCAGGGTGGCTAGAGTATAACAAGCTAAAAGGGAGTGGTTGGCAATAGGAAAGGTGTCTCAGTTTGTTTTCTCTTGCTATAACAGAATACTTGAAACCAGCTAATTTATAAAGAAAAGCAACTTATTTCCTACAGTTATGGAAGATGAGAAGTCCAGAGTTCAGCAGCTGCATCTGGTAAGAGCCTTCTTGCTAGTGGGGATGCTGCAGAGTCCTGAGGCAGTGCAGAGCATCACATGGCAAGGGGGCTGAGTGGGCTAACATGTTAGCTTAGGTTTTTCTTCTTTTTCCTATATAGCCACAGTTCCCTTCCAATGATAACCCATTAATTCATTAATCTGTGAATAGACTAAGTCATTCATGAGGGCAGAGCCCTCATGATCCAATCACTTCTTAAATGCCTCACTTCTCAATACTGCCTGATATGGTTTTGGCTGTGTCCCCACCTAAATCTCATATTGAATTGTAGTTCCCATAATCGCTGCATGTCATGGAACGAACCCCATGGGAGGTAATTGAATCATGGCAGCGGTTACCTCCATGCTGTTCTCATGATACTGAGTGAGTTCTAATGAGATCTGATGGTTTTAGAAGGGGTTTTCCCCCACTTCTCTCTGCACATCTCCTGCTGCCATGTAAAGAAGGGTGTGTTTGCTTCCCCTTCCACCATGATTGCGTGATTGTTAAGTTTTCTGAGGCCTCCCCAGCCCCATGGAACTGTGAGTCAATTAAACCCCTTTCCTTTAGAAATTACCCAGTCTCAGATATGTCCTTATAGAGGTGGGAGAAGGGACTAATACAATGAATTGGTACCACAGAGAGTGGGGCGCTGCTGTAAAGATACCTGAAAATGTGGAAGCAACTTTGGAACTGGGTAACAGGAAGGAGTTGAAACCATTTGGAGGGCTCAGAAGACAGGAAAATGTGGGAAAGTTTGGAAACTCCTAGACACTTGGAGGGCTAAGAAGACAGGAAGAAGTGGGAAAGTTTGGAACTTCCTAGAGACTTGTCAAATGGCTTTGACTAAAATGCTGATAGTGATATGGCCAATAAAGTCCAGGCTGAGGTGGTCTCAGATGGAGATGAGGAACTTGTTGGAAACTGGAGTAAAGGTCACTCTTGCTATGCAAAGAGTCTGGTGGCATTTTGCCCCTGCCCTAGAGATCTGTGGAACTTTAAACTTGAGATAGATGATTTAGGGAATCTGACAGAAGCAATTTCTAAGTGGCAAAGTGTTCAAGAGGAAGCAGAGCATAAAAGTTTGGAAAATGTGCAGCCTGATGATGTGACAGAAAAGAAAAACCCATTTTCTGGGGAGAAATTCAAGCCGGCTGCAGAAATTTGCATGCGTGATGAGAAGCCAAATGTTAATCACCAAGGCAATGTGGCAACTGTCTTCAGGCCATGTCAGAAACATGTCAAAGTTCTCAGGTATCCCATAGTCCCCATGTGTCATGGGAAGGACTTGGTGGGAGGTAATTGAATCATGGGGGCAGTTACCTCCGTGCTATTCTCATGATAGTAAGTGAGTTTTCATGAGATCTGGTGGTTTTATAAGGGACTTTCCCCTCCTTTTCTCTGCACTTCTCACTCTTGCTACCATGTGAAGAAGGACGTATTTGCTTCCCCTTCCGCCATGATTGTAAGTTTTCTGAGGCCTCCACAGCCATGCTGAACTGTGAGTCAATTAAACATCTTTCCTTTATAAATTACCCAGTCTTGGGTATGTCCTTATTAGCAGCATGAGAATGGACTAACTCACTGCCATATTTGGGATTAAATTTCAACACAAGTTTCAGTTTGCTATTCAAACCATAGCAAATGGATACTTTCCTTTTTGTAGTTTTATCAACATCTTCTAGGACATAAACTTAATGGTAAACAACAGGTAAAATAAATGACATTGCTCCAAGGAATGCAATTAAAACCTAACTGCTATTGCATTTAATCCATAGAGGAATGTGACTTAGGTCTGGGGAGAGGGAGCACTGCATTATGTCTCATTCCCATGCCATGTGAGAATGTTTACACCAGCTTGAGTTGTTGTGATGGGGTCGTCTATATCATTTGGTTCTTGTCCTTGTGACTCACTGCTTCTGCTGTAGAGTTAGCTTCCTGCAGTGGAAAAGGGAGGAGTTATTTTCCAGACCATATGGAGTAGAAAACAGCAGATTGACATAGGTTTTGTGGAAGCTAAAGGCACATAAACCGAAGCCTCCCAGAGTGTAACCTTGCAAAACTCTTTTAAATAGCATTTTCATAGAGGTGTTTAGTATTTAGCATCTATCTTAAAACCTTAAGATTCCAAAGTTAGTTTATAGAAAATGGGCAAAAGAGGATAAATCATATAAGGTATGGAATTTCACTGCCTCTGCTTATGTTTCCAGGTTGGAGAAGCTGGAGAAAATAATGCTTCCCTTTGATTTACCTAGGCTGGGGAGTATGACAATGTCCATGTGTGTATAGGAGATTCTTGTACTTAAACTCTGTAAATGTATGTTTCTGTGGTCCTATGCTGGGTGGAGGGTTCAACTAAGGTATTGTTAAGGAATATGGATGAGCCAAAAGGACTGGAAAGTTTCAAATGCGTGTGTGTTTCCAACTAACATTGGAGAAAACTTCTTTTGGCATCTAACACTGGCAATTTATAGACTTGTTGATTAATAGTGGAATTACCTTTAAAGTGTACCTGGATTGTAGAGAAATCTAGCTTCCCTCTCTAACTCATTCATCATAAGTTTACTGAGTAACTACTATAGACTAGGCATGTGTTAGATGCTGGGGTAGAAAGATAAACAGGACACAGTCCCACAGGAATTATAGTCTAGTGGAGAGAAGTGTATAGAAACTGTCACAGAATGATGTGATAAGTGTTATGATAAAGGAATATGTAATAACTGCTAGCAAAGAGAAGGAAATGTTTAAACCTGCTTGGGAGTAGAGGGAAAAGTCAGAGAAAGCTCTGTAGCAAAGCTAACTGTATAATAGGTTTGGTAGGATGAGTTACTTGGCAAATGGGCTGCAGTAACATACCCAAATGAGGAATATGTTGCCTCCAAAATCCAAAGAGCCCCATTAGGCGTTGCTTTTTTTATTATTATTGTAGGAAGCACCAGATGCAATAGCTAATTCTTTGCCTTTTAATTCTTTTAATTCCTGCAAGATAAATAATCCAAGCCAAAAGGAAGCAGAAATATCATTAGACTGTCATCAATTAGGGCTCCAGATTAATTGCCTGAGAGGTAGAGAAGAGGGATGGGAAAGCAGAAATAGACTTTAATTTAAAACACAAGCAAGTAAGGTGGATCAGTCAAGGGGTTCTGGCAAGAAACAGCATATTCTGAAGAGTAGAACTGATTTGTGAAGAGACTATGTCAGGGCCATGCTAAGAAAACCAACAAAGGATGGTGAGGCACCCAGGGACTAGCAACATCAAGGAGCTATTAGTACTCTCGGACCTGTAGGGACAAGGGAAGGAAATGGTGTTAATGAGCCCAGTGAAACCTGGCGTCATGGAGGAGGGGAAATGGTTTATCATGAAAACAGAATTATGGCCCCTCAATCACTTCCCGACATGAACCACTTTACGGACTCAGAACACCTTGAATGAAGGGAAGGCTGGATTCCCTTGGGGAAGGACCCCTGTACGTGGACAAATATTTACACTGTTAATATTCCTCCCAGAATTCCACAAAGAGATTTATGCCTTTTTAATGGTACTGTGCATTGGGGGAAAAAACCAAATAATTTGAACTTTCAGAGATTACTGGACGCTGGCTCTGAACTGACAGTAATACCAAGAGACTCAACACATCACTGTGGTCTACCAGTCAGAGTAGGGGCTTATAGAGGTCAGGTAATTAGTGGAGCTTTGGCTCCAGTTTATCTCACAATGGGCCCAATGGGTACCTGAACACACCCTGTGATTATTTCCCCAGTTCTAGAATGCATAATTGCAATAGATACATTCAGCAGCTGGTGGAATCCCCTCATTGGTTCCCTTACCTGCACAGTAAAGACTACTGTAGTGGGAAAGGCCAAGAGGGAGCAGCCACTAAAACTGCCTCTACAGAGGAAACCTGTAAACCAAAAGAAATGCTGCATTTTTGGAGGGATTGCAGAGATTAATGCTGACATCAAGGACTTGAAAGATGCAGGGGTGATGATTACTACTCCCCACTCAACTCTCTTAGTTGGCCTGTGCATAAAACAGATGGATCTTGGAGAATGACAGTTAAGTAAGCTTAACCAGGTGGTGATTCCAATTGCTGCTTTTCATTGCTTGAGCAAACTAACACACACCCTGGTACCTGCTATGCAGCTATTGATCTGGTAAATCCTTTTCCTTCATACCGGTCAATAAAAACCATCAGAAGCAGTTTGCCTTCAGCTGGCAAGGCCAGTAATATACCTTCACTATTCTACCTCAGAAGTAGATCAACTCTCCAGCCTTACACGATAATTTAGTTCACAGGGATCTTGATCACCTTTCTCTTCAAAAGGATATTATACTGATTTGTCATATCAGTGACATTATGCTGATTGGAAGTAGTGAGCAAGAAGTAGCAACTACTCTAGACAACTCATTTGCATGTCAGAAGGTTGGAAATAAGTCAGACAAAAATGGAAAGACTTTCTATCTCAGTAAAATGTGTAAGGGTCACAACCCCCTCGCCCCCTACCGCTGCCAAAAAAATAAGAACAATGCCTAATGGGCCTCTTTGGATTTTGGAGGCAACATGTTCCTCATTTGGGTATGTTACTCCAGACCATTTTCCAAGTAACCTGAAAAGTTGCTAGTTTTAACTGGAGCCCAGAACAGGGGAAGGCTCTACAACAGGTCCAGGCTGCTGTGCAAGCTGCTTTGGCTCTTGCATCATATGATACAACAGATCCAATGGTGCTTAAAATGTCAGTGGCAGGTAGGGAAGCTATTTGGAGCCTCTGCCAGGGCCCTATAAGTAAATTTAGGCATAGTCCTTTAGGATTTTAGAATAAAGCTCTGCCATCCTCTGCACATTTAGGATTTTAGAATAAAGCTCTTCCTTCTTCTTCACTTAACTTCTGCTTCTTTCTGAGACAAGTGTCTGACCTGCTATCACCCAGGCCTGGAGTAGCAGACTGGATGCTGAATCTTGGGCTCACTAAGCAACCATGCAACTTCTTGAGCTGCCCAACATGGCAATTTCTCACTCACCTCAGCCTCCTGAGTAGCTGGAACTACAGGTATGCACCACCATGCCTGGCTAATTTTTTATTGCTTGTAGAGATGGGGTTTTGCCACTTAGCCCAGGCTGATCTCAAACTCCTGCAGTCAAGCAGTCTTTCCTCCTTGACCTCCTGAAGTGCTGGGATTATAGGCATGAGGCACTGCACCCAGCCACAATGATTTTTTAAAGTTCCTACCTCCCAACACTGTTGCATCAGGAACCAAATTTCTAACACATTAATTCTGAGGGTACACTCAAGCTATAGCACTTATGATCAATTTATAGGAGAAAAGATTACTCAGATCTAGTTTACAGATAGTTCTGTATGATATACAGGAATCAATGGGTGGAAGTGAGAGTTGCACCATTCACAATTACCCCTAGTGACCCACTAGCAAAATTTTTTCTTGTTCCTATGTCCCTATTCTCTGCTGGCCTAGAAGTCTTAGTTCCAAATGGAGAAATGGTTCCACCAGGAGACACAACAATGATTCCATTGAACTGCAAGATAAGAGTGCCACCTGGACACTTTGGACATTCCTCTGAATCGACAGGAAAAGAAGGGAGTCATTGTGTAGACTGAGTACAGTAGATTGCCTTCCCCAGTATGGCTGGGCTTCATCCAATCCATTGAAGGCCTGCATAGAACAAAAAGAAGAATAAAATAGAAGTCACTCTTTGCTTGACTGTCTTCCAGCTGGGACATTGATCTTCCCTGGCTTTGCCCTAGAACTTGTGCTAGAACTTACATCATTGGATCTACAGGTTCTCAGATCTTTGAACTCAACTGAAACTTACACCATTGGCTCTCCTGGTCCTTACCTGCTGGACTCAAAAAAGAAGTATCTCACTGGCTTTCATGGTCCTCCTGCTTGATAACTGTAGATCCTGAAAATTTCTAGCTTCCATAACCATGTGAGTCAATTTCTTCTGATAAATATATATATCTACATTTATATCTTCATCTATATCTTTATCTTCTATTGGTTCTGTTTCTCTGGATAATTCATACCAATACATACTTTGGTACCAAAAAGTGTTTGTAGTACTGTTGTAACAAATGCCTGAACATGTGGAAGTGGCTCTGGAATTGGGTAATGAATAGAGGCTGGAAGTATTTTGAGGTGTATGCTAGAAATATGGATGTTAAGAGCAATTCTGATGAGCTCTCAGATGAAATGAGAAACATATTTTTGGAAACTGGAAGAAAGACGATCTTTGTTATAACATGGAAAAGAATTTAGCTGAATTATGTTTGGGTTCTAGTGTTTGTGGAAGGTAGATCTTGCAAATGATGATATTGGATATTTAGTTGAGGATATTTCTAAGCAAATGTTTAAGAAGTGGCTTGGTTCCACTTAACTGCTTATACTAAAATCTGTTAAGAGACAGTGGAAGAAGGGATTGTTGAAGGATAAGTTGAAGAAGGAATTGTTAAGCAAAAAGGAACCAGAATTTGAAGATTTGGAAGAGTTTCAGCCTATGTATATTGCAAAAAAATGAAAAATATTCAGAAGAGAACACCAAGGGTGTGCCTGGACTGTCATTCAGTGAAGAGCTTATGAGATTATATAAGCAGAAGCACTGCCAGTTTAAACTGAAGGAGATGCAGACAGGACAAAATGAAGGAAGGTTATTAGCCTCATTGGGATTTGGGGGGGAAAAGATGAAGGAGTTTTTTTGGCTGTGAACATGTGCTATCCTTCAATAAGAGGGAAAAGGACCCTAAAGGTAATTCAGAAATTAACAGAGCCACCATCTTGTTTTCAATAGGTCAGATGCACTCTTTCTTGAAGCTGTGAGGCCAGGACCACTTTGTTGTGCTGTGGGATCAGGACACCTTGAAGAACCTTGGGGACAAGGTCACTGCCTGGAAGAGCCATGAATGCAGGATCTCTGCTCCCATGGGTTTCGAAGGTAGGACCCCAGTGGGTCTGGAAGATAAAAAATCAAGTCAAATAATTATTCTTGAGCCTTAAGATCTGATGGAATGTATCTTGCTAGGTTTTAGATTTGTTTGGGACTCATCGCCCTTTTCTTTCCTATTTTTCTCTCTTGTAATAGGAATGTCTTTCCTATGGCTGTCTCACCATTTTAGAAGCACATGACTTGTTTGGTTTCACAGATTCAGGGCTGAATCTGGAGAGGAATTTTGCTTCAGGATGAATTGTACCTTGAGTCTCACTCATACCTGGTTCAAATGATATTTCGATAAGACTATGGACTTTAGACTTTAGAGTTGATGCTGGCATAAGTTCAGACTTTTGAGGCTGTTGGGATGGAATAAATGTACTTTGCATACAATAAGAATATAAATTTTGGGAGGCCAGGGGTGGAATATTATGGACTGAATGTTTCTGTCCTCGCTGAATGTCATGTGTTAAAACCCTAACTACCAATGTAATGTGGTTTGAAGATGGGGCCTTTGCACAGTAATTACGGTTAGGTGAAGTCATGAGGATGGGAATCCTCATGATGGGATTGTTGTACTTCTAAGGGGAAGATTCTCTCTCTCTCTCTCTCTTTCTCTCTGCTCCCCACTCACCAACTCTACTCTAGGTGAGAACAGAGAGAGAAAGTGGCCATCTAAAAGCTAGAAAGATAACCCTCACCAGAATTCAAACATACTGGTACCTGATCTCATACTTACAACCTCCACAAATGTGAGGAAAAAAATCTGTAATTTAAGACATATAGCCTTTGGTTGGCATTTTGTTATGGCAGCCCAAGCACACTAAAACTGTCAATTAAGTTTGTAGTGTTATTCAGATCTTCTATCACTCGTCAACTATTTTTTGTGTGTGTCTACTTGTCCTGTTAATTAGTAACAGAGGTGTGAAGTCTCCAACTGTAATTGTGTATTTGTCTATTTCTCCTTTCAGTTCTATAGATTTTGCTTTATGTATTTGGAGTTTTATTGGGTGCATAGACATGTAGCATTGTTATGTCTTTTTAATGAATTGAACCTTTTATCATTATGTAATATTGATGTTAATATACCTTATTCTGAATACTAATTTAGCTAATATTAATATAAGCACTACAGCTTCCTTTAATTAATAGTATACTTTTTCCATTCTTTAACTTTTTCCTTTGTCTTTATGTTTTAAGTAGATTTATTGTAGACAACATATAATGGAGTTTTACTTGTTTATCCAACCTGGCAATGTTAGGCTTTAGTTGGAGTGCTAATTCCAGATGTATTTAATGTAAGTATTGATATGTTTGGGTTTAAGTATACCATCTTGCTAAATGTTTTCTACTTGTCCCATTGGTTCTTTGTTTTTCCTTTCCTCTTTTAGTGCCTACTGTTGAACTGAATATTTTTCATTATTGTATTTATTTTCGAAATTGGCTTATTATTGGTTTCTCTAGGATTTAAACATCTTTAACTTATCATAGTTTACTTCCAAATATATCACTTTACATTTGGAGTGTAGTAGCTTTACCACATATACTTCTATTTCCTTTCTTCCAACCTTAGTGCTATTTTTGTTATAGTTTTTACTTCTATGTGTATTATCAACCCCGTAATATATTGTTACTATTATAGCTTTAGACAATTATATTTTAAAGGAATTCAAAATTTAAAATGTCTTTTATACGTAACCTTATTTTTTACCATTTCTATGCTCTTCTTTCTTTCACACAGATGTCATTTTCTATCTGGTATCATATTTCTTGTGCCTAAAGAACTTCTTTCAATATGTTAGTTGCAGGTCTGCTGGCAATGAATTCCCTAAGCTTTAGTTGGTCGGAGAAAGTTTTTATTTTATCTTTATTTTGAAAGCTATTTTTTGCTGGATATATCATTATCAGTTTATCATTGTGCTTGTTTTATTACTTTGAAGATGTTACAACATCTCCTGAACTGCATAGTTTCTAAAAAGAAGTCTGGTATGATTCTTATCTTCCTCCCTATGTAATGTTTCCTTTTTCTTTTTCTACATCACAATTTTTCTCTTTAAACTTGAATTTCAGCAGTTTGACTACAATTTTCGTAGCTATGTTTTTAACATTTTTGTTTATATTGCTTAGAGTTTTCTGGGATTCTTTGGTCTGTTTTTTTGTTGTTGTTGTTTTGGTTTTTTGTTTTGTTTTCTTTTGCTTTTTGTTTCTGTTTTTGCCTTAAATTTATTTCAGACAATTCTTGACCATTACCTCTTCAAATATTTCTTTGGTTCTTGCTGTCTTCTTATTCTGGAGATACAAGTCCATGTATATTAGATTGTTTGGGTTTATTCCCTAATTTTGGGATGATCTGTTCTTTTTTCCCATGCATTTAATTTTCAGTAGTTCCTGTCTTCATGTTCATCAATTATTTCCTCATTGTGTTTAGTCCACAGATAAACTTGTCAAAGGAATAATAATAATAATAATAAACCCTAGAATTTCCATCGGTATTGGTTTCCTATTGCTGCTGTAACAAATTACCACAATGCTACTAGCTTAAAACGACACAACTTTATTATACTGAAGTTCTGGAATTTGGAATTCTGAAATGGGTCTCAGACTTGGCTAAAATCAAGGTATCAGTAAGGCTGCATTCCTTTAGGAGACTCTAGAGGAGGATCTATTTCCTTGCCTTTTCCAGCTTCTAGAGACCAACTGAATTCCCGACCTCACAACCTCTTTCTCCATCTTTAAAGCCAAACTGCAAATCATCTCCAAATTACTCTGTCTCTCTTGGCTCCCTCTTTCACAGTCCTTGTGATTACATTGAGCCTATCAGGATAATCCTGGATAATATTCTCATATCATGATCCTTAACTTAGTAACATTTGTAAAGTCTCTTTTGCCATGTAAGGTAATATAGTCACAGGTTCAGAGGAGTAGGACATGGACATCTTTAGTGATAATGGGATGTCCCATTATTGTGCTGATGTCACCATCTCATTCTCAGGATTTCCACGTTTAGTAGGTTGAATGGTAACCTCTCAAAAGATATATCTATGTCCAAATCCCTGGAACCTGTGAATGTTATCTTACTTGGAAAACGGGTATTTGCAAATGAATGAAGTTCAGGTTCTTGAGAGTAGATCATCCTGGATTACTTGCGTCATTCCTAAATTCAACGATAAGTGTGTTTGTAATATACGGAAGAGGTTAAGACACAGACAGAGGAGATGGCAATGTGAAGATAGAGGCTGAGATTGGAGTGCTATGGCCACAAGGCCAAGAAGCCAAGGAATGCTCACTGCCCCCAGAAACTGCAAAAAGCAAGGATTTTCCCTTTTGCACCTCCAGAAGTAGTGTGGCTCTGCTGACACCTTGATTTCAGACTTGAGGCTTCTAGAACTGAGAGAATAATTTTGTCTTATTTTAAGCCACCCAGTTTGTGTAATTTGTTATGGTACCCCTAGGAAATGAATACATCTTTCTGTTGAAATCTTTATCTCTTTAAGTATGTATTATATTTTTTCCACTAGATCCTTTAACGTATTAATTATAATTATTTTAAAGTTCCTGTCTGTTAGTTTCAACATCTGGACCAAATTCTGAGTTTGTTTAATCTCTTGACAATGGGTTGTTATGTTCTTGCTTTTTGTGTATGTAGCAATTTTGTTTACATACCAGATAATGTGTACAAAATAACATTAGAAACTGAGCTAAATAATATTTATACCCAGCAGTGGGCATGCTTCTTCTTCTGTTAGATCATGAGTCTTTGGACAGTTAAGGCTCTCTGATACGTACATGAGCTGGGTTTAAGTTATCTGTTGTCATGCTGATATATTGCTATATTCAGTGAACCCTAGGCTTCAAATTTCTCCTATAGTAGATGAGTGCTACCTTGTCCTTAGTGTGAGGTCTGAAGTGCTAGAGGAATTTTCTAAATATTTCTTCACTCTCACCTTTCAGCAATTAATGTATGACTTTGCCACTGGGGGGATTTCTTTCCATGTTCTTGTCCTTACCCTAGCCTAGAGACTTCTGTTGCTTGTTATTCTGTGCAAGACTCATGCTGGAGTTGGAGGCTTTCACTTCTCCTGTTCCAGCTTTAGTTTCAGGCAGGTCCTGTGCTCCTGAGCCTGATGTCAGTTGTTTTGAATACCCTCATGTCTCTCCCATGACAAGCCTTTGCCTCCTTTTCAGTCCACGGTTTAAAGTGCAGGTAGGTTTCCTGTACTTCCCTCCCTGCTGAACAAGTGAACTCTGCCTCCGCCCCCCAGCAATAACAGGCCTCTTCTTTGTATTAGTGCAGGATCCTTGGCATGAGAAAGTTTTCTACCACTTTCCCAGAAGTAGCCTACCTTTGCCTGGAAATAGGGACATGAGAGGGTTTCATGTCCCTCCCTTTCTCCTATAGTAGATGAGTGCTACCTTGTCCTTAGTGTGAGGTCTGAAGTGCTAGAGGAATTTTCTAAATATTTCTTCACTCTCACCTTTCAGCAATTAATGTATGACTTTGCCACTGGGGGGATTTCTTTCCATGTTCTTGTCCTTACCCTAGCCTAGAGACTTCTGTTGCTTGTTATTCTGTGCAAGACTCATGCTGGAGTTGGAGGCTTTCACTTCTCCTGTTCCAGCTTTAGTTTCAGGCAGGTCCTGTGCTCCTGAGCCTGATGTCAGTTGTTTTGAATACCCTCATGTCTCTCCCATGACAAGCCTTTGCCTCCTTTTCAGTCCACGGTTTAAAGTGCAGGTAGGTTTCCTGTACTTCCCTCCCTGCTGAACAAGTGAACTCTGCCTCCGCCCCCCAGCAATAACAGGCCTCTTCTTTGTATTAGTGCAGGATCCTTGGCATGAGAAAGTTTTCTACCACTTTCCCAGAAGTAGCCTACCTTTGCCTGGAAATAGGGACATGAGAGGGTTTCATGTCCCTCCCT